>NC_054473.1:189065922-189254469 GCF_017639515.1 Carcharodon carcharias | reverse complement strand
CCTGTCAGAGGGTCAGTACTGAGGGAGTGCTGCACTGTCAGAGGGTCAGTACTGAGGGAGTGCTGCACTGTCAGAGGGTCAGTACTGAGGGAGTGCTGCACTGTCAGAGGGTCAGTACTGAGGGAGTGCTGCACTGTCAGAGGGTCAGTACTGAGGGAGTGCTGCACTGTCAGAGGGTCAGTACTGAGGGAGTGCTGCACTGTCAGAGGGTCAGTACTGAGGGAGTGCTGCACTGTCAGAGGGTCAGTACTGAGGGAGCACTGCACTGTCAGAGGGTCAGTACTGAGGGAGTGCTGCACTGTCAGAGGGTCAGTACTGAGGGAGTGCTGCACTGTCAGAGGGTCAGTACTGAGGGAGTGCTGCACTGTCAGAGGGTCAGTACTGAGGGAGTGCTGCACTGTCAGAGGGTCAGTACTGAGGGAGTGCTGCACTGTCAGAGGGTCAGTACTGAGGGAGTGCTGCACTGTCAGAGGGTCAGTACTGAGGGAGTGCTGCACTGTCAGAGGGTCAGTACTGAGGGAGTGCTGCACTGTCAGAGGGTCAGTACTGAGGGAGTGCTGCACTGTCAGAGGGTCAGTACTGAGGGAGTGCTGCACTGTCAGAGGGTCATTACTGAGGGAGTGCTGCACTGTCAGAGGGTCAGTACTGAGGGAGTGCTGCACTGTCAGAGGGTCAGTACTGAGGGAGTGCTGCACTGTCAGAGGGTCAGTACTGAGGGAGTGCTGCACTGTCAGAGGGTCAGTACTGAGGGAGTGCTGCACTGTCAGAGGGTCATTACTGAGGGAGTGCTGCACTGTCAGAGGTCAGTACTGAGGGAGTGCTGCACTGTCAGAGGGTCAGTACTGAGGGAGCGCTGCACTGTCAGAGGGTCAGTACTGAGGGAGTGCTGCACTGTCAGAGGGTCAGTACTGAGGGAGTGCTGCACTGTCAGAGGGTCAGTACTGAGGGAGTGCTGCACTGTCAGAGGGTCAGTACTGAGGGAGTGCTGCACTGTCAGAGGGTCAGTACTGAGGGAGTGCTGCACTGTCAGAGGGTCAGTACTGAGGGAGTGCTGCACTGTCAGAGGGTCAGTACTGAGGGAGTGCTGCACTGTCAGAGGGTCAGTACTGAGGGAGTGCTGCACTGTCGGAGGGTCAGTACTGAGGGAGTGCTGCACTGTCAGAGGGTCAGTACTGAGGGAGTGCTGCACTGTCAGAGGGTCAGTACTGAGGGAGTGCTGCACTGTCAGAGGGTCAGTACTGAGGGAGTGCTGCACTGTCAGAGGGTCAATACTGAGGGAGTGCTGCACTGTCAGAGGGTCAGTACTGAGGGAGTGCTGCACTGTCAGAGCGTCAGTACTGAGGGAGTGCTGCACTGTCAGAGGGTCAGTACTGAGGGAGTGCTGCACTGTCAGAGCGTCAGTACTGAGGGAGTGCTGCACTGTCAGAGGGTCAGTACTGAGGGAGTGCTGCACTGTCAGAGGGTCTGTACTGAGGGAGTGCTGCACTGTCAGAGGGTCAGTACTGAGGGAGTGTTGCACTGTCAGAGGGTCAGTAATGAGGGAGCACTGCACTGTCAGAGGGTCAGTACTGAGGGAGTGCTGCACTGTCAGAGGGTCAATACTGAGGGAGTGCTGCACTGTCAGAGGGTCAGTACTGAGGGAGTGCTGCACTGTCGGAGGGTCAGTACTGAGGGAGTGTTGCACTGTCAGAGGGTCAGTACTGAGGGAATGCTGCACTGTCAGAGGGTCAGTACTGAGGGAGTGCTGCACTGTCAGAGGATCAGTACTAAGGGAGTGCTGCACTGTCAGAGAGTCAACTATTGAGGGAGTGCTGCACTGTCAGAGGGTCAGTACTGAGTCAGTGCTGCACTGTCAGAGGGTCAGTACTGAGGGAGTGCTGCACTGTCAGAGGGTCAGTACTGAAGGAGCGCAGCACTGTCAGAGGGTCAGTACTGAGGGAGTGCTGCACTGTCAGAGGGTCAGTACTGAGGGAGTGCTGCACTGTCAGAGGGTCAGTACTGAGGGAGTGCTGCACTGTCAGAGGGTCAGTACTGAGGGAGTGCTGCACTGTCGGAGGGTCAGTACTGAGGGAGTGCTGCACTGTCAGAGGGTCAGTACTGAGGGAGTGCTGCACTGTCAGAGGGTCAGTACTGAGGGAGTGCTGCACTGTCAGAGGGTCAGTACTGAGGGAGTGCTGCACTGTCAGAGGGTCAGTACTGAGGGAGTGCTGCACTGTCAGAGGGTCAGTACTGAGGGAGTGCTGCACTGTCAGAGGGTCAGTACTGAGGGAGTGCTGCACTGTCAGAGGGTCAGTACTGAGGGAGTGCTGCACTGTAGAGCGTCAGTACTGAGGGAGTGCTGCACTGTCAGAGGGTCAGTACTGAGGGAGTGCTGCACTGTCAGAGGGTCAGTACTGAGGGAGTGCTGCACTGTCAGAGGGTCAGTACTGAGGGTGTGCTGCACTGTCAGAGGGTCTGTACTGAGGGAGTGCTGCACTGTCAGAGGGTCAGTACTGAGGGAGTGTTGCACTGTCAGAGGGTCAGTACTGAGGGAGCACTGCACTGTCAGAGGGTCAGTACTGAGGGAGTGCTGCACTGTCAGATTGTCAGTACTGAGGGAGTGCTGCACTGTCAGAGGGTCAGTACTGAGGGAGTGCTGCACTGTCAGAGGGTCAGTACTGAGGGAGTGCTGCACTGTCAGAGGGTCAGTACTGAGGGAGTGCTGCACTGTCAGAGGGTCAGTACTGAGGGAGTGCTGCACTGTCAGAGGGTCAGTACTGAGGGAGTGCTGCACTGTCAGAGGGTCAGTACTGAGGGAGTGCTGCACTGTCAGAGGGTCAGTACTGAGGGAGTGCTGCACTGTCAGAGCGTCAGTACTGAGGGAGTGCTGCACTGTCAGAGGGTCAGTACTGAGGGAGTGCTGCACTGTCAGAGCGTCAGTACTGAGGGAGTGCTGCACTGTCAGAGGTCAGTACTGAGGGAGTGCTGCACTGTCAGAGGGTCTGTACTGAGGGAGTGCTGCACTGTCAGAGGGTCAGTACTGAGGGAGTGCTGCACTGTCAGAGGGTCAGTACTGAGGGAGTGCTGCACTGTCAGAGGGTCAGTACTGAGGGAGTGCTGCACTGTCAGAGGGTCAGTACTGAGGGAGTGCTGCACTGTCAGAGGGTCAGTACTGAGGGAGTGCTGCACTGTCAGAGGGTCAGTACTGAGGGAGTGCTGCACTGTCAGAGGGTCAGTACTGAGGGAGTGCTGCACTGTCAGAGGGTCAGTACTGAGGGAGTGCTGCACTGTCAGAGCGTCAGTACTGAGGGAGTGCTGCACTGTCAGAGCGTCAGTACTGAGGGAGTGCTGCACTGTCAGAGGGTCAGTACTGAGGCAGTGCTGCACTGTCTGAGGGTCAGTACTGAGGGAGTGCTGCACTGTCAGAGGGTCAGTACTGAGGGATTGCTGCACTGTCTGAGGGTCAGTACTGAGGGAGTGCTGCACTGTCAGAGGGTCAGTACTGAGGGAGTGCTGCACTGTCAGAGGGTCAGTACTGAGGGAGTGCTGCACTGTCAGAGGGTCAGTACTGAGGGAGTGCTGCACTGTCTGAGGGTCAGTACTGAGGGAGTGCTGCACTGTCAGAGGGTCAGTACTGAGGGAGTGCTGCACTGTCGGAGGGTCAGTACTGAGGGAGTGCTGCACTGTCAGAGGGTCAGTACTGAGGGAGTGCTGCACTGTCAGAGGGTCAGTACTGAGGGAGTGCTGCACTGTCAGAGGGTCAGTACTGAGGGAGTGCTGCACTGTCAGAGTGTCACTACTGAGGGAGTGCTGCACTGTCAGAGGGTCAGTACTGAGGGAGTGCTGCACTGTCAGAGGGTCAGTACTGAGGGGGCACTGCACTGTCAGAGGGTCAGTACTGAGGGAGTGCTGCACTGTCAGAGGGTCAGTACTGAGGGAGTGCTGCACTGTCAGAGGGTCAGTACTGAGGGAGTGCTGCACTGTCAGAGGGTCAGTACTGAGGGAGTGCTGCACTGTCAGAGGGTCAGTACTGAGGGAGTGCTGCACTGGCAGAGGGTCAGTACTGAGGGAGTGCTGCACTGTCAGAGCTTCAGTACTGAGGGTGTGCTGCACTGTCAGAGCGTCAGTACTGAGGGAGTGCTGCACTGTCAGAGGGTCAGTACTGAGTCAGTGCTGCACTGTCTGAGGGTCAGTTCTGAGGGAGTGCTGCACTGTCAGAGGGTCAGTACTGAGGGATTGCTGCACTGTCTGAGGGTCAGTACTGAGGGAGTGCTGCACTGTCAGAGGGTCAGTACTGAGGGAGTGCTGCACTGTCGGAGGGTCAGTACTGAGGGAGTGCTGCACTGTCAGAGGGTCAGTACTGAGGGATTGCTGCACTGTCTGAGGGTCAGTACTGAGGGAGTGCTGCACTGTCAGAGGGTCAGTACTGAGGGAGTGCTGCACTGTCGGAGGGTCAGTACTGAGGGAGTGCTGCACTGTCAGATGGTCAGTACTGAGGGAGTGCTGCACTGTCAGAGGGTCAATACTGAGGGAGTGCTGCACTGTCAGAGGGTCAGTACTGAGGGAGTGCTGCACTGTCAGAGTGTCACTACTGAGGGAATGCTGCACTGTCAGAGGGTCAGTACTGAGGGAGTGCTGCACTGTTAGAGCGTCAGCACTGAGGGAGTGCTGCACTGTCAGAGGGACAGTACTGAGGGAGTGCTGCACTGTCAGAGCGTCAGTACTGAGGGAGTGCTGCACTGTCAGAGGGTCAGTACTGAGGGAGTGCTGCACTGTCAGAGGGTCTGTACTGAGGGAGTGCTGCACTGTCAGAGGGTCAGTACTGAGGGAGTGTTGCACTGTCAGAGGGTCAGTAATGAGGGAGCACTGCACTGTCAGAGGGTCAGTACTGAGGGAGTGCTGCACTGTCAGAGGGTCAGTACTGAGGGAGTGCTGCACTCTCGGAGGGTCAGTACTGAGGGAGTGTTGCACTGTCAGAGGGTCAGTACTGAGGGAATGCTGCACTGTCAGAGGTTCAGTACTGAAGGAGTGCTGCACTGTCAGAGCGTCAGTACTGAGGGAGTGCTGCACTGTCAGAGCGTCAGTACTGAGGGAGTGCTGCACTGTCAGAGGGTCAGTACTGAGTCAGTGCTGCACTGTCAGAGGGTCAGTACTGAGCGAGTGCTGCACTGTCTGAGGGTCAGTACTGAGGGAGTGCTGCGCTGTCAGAGGGTCAGTACTGAGGGATTGCTGCACTGTCTGAGGGTCAGTACTGAGGGAGTGCTGCACTGTCAGAGGGTCAGTACTGAGGGAGTGCTGCACTGTCGGAGGGTCAGTACTGAGGGAGTGCTGCACTGTCAGAGGGTCAGTACTGAGGGATTGCTGCACTGTCTGAGGGTCAGTACTGAGGGATTGCTGCACTGTCAGAGGGTCAGTACTGAGGGAGTGCTGCACTGTCGGAGGGTCAGTACTGAGGGAGTGCTGCACTGTCAGAGGGGTCAGTACTGAGGGAGTGCTGCACTGTCAGAGGGTCAGAACTGAGTGAGTGCTGCACTGTCAGAGGGTCAGTACTGAGGGAGTACTGCACTGTCAGAGTGTCAGTACTGAGGGAGTGCTGCACTGTCAGAGGGTCAGTACTGAGGGAGTGCTGCACTGTCAGAGGGTCAGTACTGAGGGAGTGCTGCACTGTCAGAGGGTCAGTACTGAGGGAGTGCTGCACTGTCAGAGGGTCAGTACTGAGGGAGTGCTGCACTGTCAGAGGGTCAGTACTGAGGGAGTGCTGCACTGTCAGAGGGTCAGTACTGAGGGAGTGCTGCACTGTCAGAGGGTCAGTACTGAGGGAGTGCTGCACTGTCAGAGGGTCAGTACTGAGGGAGTGCTGCACTGTCAGAGGGTCAGTACTGAGGGAGTGCTGCACTGTCAGAGGGTCAGTACTGAGGGAGTGCTGCACTGTCAGAGGGTCAGTACTGAGGGAGTGCTGCACTGTCAGAGCGTCAGTACTGAGGGAGTGCTGCACTGTCAGAGGGTCAGTACTGAGGGAGTGCTGCACTGTCAGAGGGTCAGTACTGAGGGAGTGCTGCACTGTCAGAGGGTCAGTACTGAGGGAGTGCTGCACTGTCAGAGCGTCAGTACTGAGGGAGTGCTGCACTGTCAGAGCGTCAGTACTGAGGGAGTGCTGCACTGTCAGAGGGTCAGTACTGAGGGAGTGCTGCACTGTCAGAGGGTCAGTACTGAGGGAGTGCTGCACTGTCAGAGGGTCAGTACTGAGGGAGTGCTGCACTGTCAGAGGGTCAGTACTGAGGGAGTGCTGCACTGTCAGAGGGTCAGTACTGAGGGAGTGCTGCACTGTCAGAGGGTCAGTACTGAGGGAGTGCTGCACTGTCAGAGGGTCAGTACTGAGGGAGTGCTGCACTGTCAGAGGGTCAGTACTGAGGGAGTGCCTGCACTGTCAGAGGGTCAGTACTGAGGGAGTGCTGCACTGTCAGAGTGTCAGTACTGAGGGAGTGCTGCACTGTCAGAGGGTCAGTACTGAGGGAGTGCTGCACTGTCAGAGGGTCAGTACTGAGGGAGTGCTGCACTGTCAGAGGGTCAGTACTGAGGAGTGCTGCACTGTCAGAGGGTCAGTACTGAGGGAGTGCTGCACTGTCAGAGGGTCAGTACTGAGGGAGTGCTGCACTGTCAGAGGGTCAGTACTGAGGGAGTGCTGCACTGTCAGAGGGTCAGTACTGAGGGAGTGCTGCACTGTCAGAGGGTCTGTACTGAGGGAGTGCTGCACTGTCAGAGGGTCAGTACTGAGGGAGTGCTGCACTGTCAGAGGGTCAGTACTGAGGGAGTGCTGCACTGTCAGAGGGTCAGTACTGAGGGAGTGCTGCACTGTCAGAGGGTCAGTACTGAGGGAGTGCTGCACTGTCAGAGGGTCAGTACTGAGGGAGTGCTGCACTGTCAGAGCGGTCAGTACTGAGGGAGTGCTGCACTGTCAGAGGGTCAGTACTGAGGGAGTGCTGCACTGTCAGAGGGTCAGTACTGAGGGAGTGCTGCACTGTCAGAGGGTCAGTACTGAGGGAGTGCTGCACTGTCAGAGGGTCAGTACTGAGGGAGTGCTGCACTGTCAGAGGGTCAGTACTGAGGGAGTGCTGCACTGTCAGAGGGTCAGTACTGAGGGAGTGCTGCACTGTCAGAGGGTCAGTACTGAGGGAGTGCTGCACTGTCAGAGGGTCAGTACTGAGGGAGTGCTGCACTGTCAGAGGGTCAGTACTGAGGGAGTGCTGCACTGTCAGAGGGTCAGTACTGAGGGAGTGCTGCACTGTCAGAGCGGTCAGTACTGAGGGAGTGCTGCACTGTCAGAGGGTCAGTACTGAGGGAGTGCTGCACTGTCAGAGGGTCAGTACTGAGGGAGTGCTGCACTGTCAGAGGGTCAGTACTGAGGGAGTGCTGCACTGTCAGAGGGTCAGTACTGAGGGAGTGCTGCACTGTCAGAGGTCAGTACTGAGGGAGTGCTGCACTGTCAGAGGGTCAGTACTGAGGGAGTGCTGCACTGTCAGAGGGTCAGTACTGAGGGAGTGCTGCACTCTCAGAGGGTCAGTACTGAGGGAGTGCTGCACTGTCAGAGGGTCAATACTGAGGGAATGCTGCACTGTCAGAGGGTCAGTACTGAGGGAGTGCTGCACTGTCAGAGCGGCAGTACTAAGGGAGTGCTGCACTGTCAGAGGGTCAGTACTGAGGGAGTGCTGCACTGTCAGAGCGTCAGTACTGAGGGAGTGCTGCACTGTCAGAGCGTCAGTACTGAGGGAGTGCTGCACTGTCAGAGGGTCTGTACTGAGGGAGTGCTGCACTGTCAGAGGGTCAGTACTGAGGTAGTGTTGCACTGTCAGAGGGTCAGTAATGAGGGAGCACTGCACTGTCAGAGGGTCAGTACAGAGGGAGTGCTGCACTGTCAGAGGGTCAATACTGAGGGAGTGCTGCACTGTCAGAGGGTCAGTACTGAGGGAGTGCTGCACTGTCGGAGGGTCAGTACTGAGGGAGTGTTGCACTGTCAGAGGGTCAGTACTGAGGGAGTGCTGCACTGTCAGAGGGTCAGTACTGAGGGAGTGCTGCACTGTCAGAGCGTCAGTACTGAGGGAGTGCTGCACTGTCAGAGCGTCAGTACTGAGGGAGTGCTGCACTGTCAGAGGGTCAGTACTGAGGGAGTGCTGCACTGTCAGAGGGTCAGTACTGAGGGAGTGCTGCACTGTCAGAGGGTCAGTACTGAGGGAGTGCTGCACTGTCAGAGGGTCAGTACTGAGGGAGTGCTGCACTGTCAGAGGGTCAGTACTGAGGGAGTGCTGCACTGTCAGAGGGTCAGTACTGAGGGAGTGCTGCACTGTCAGAGGGTCAGTACTGAGGGAGTGCTGCACTGTCAGAGGGTCAGTACTGAGGGAGTGCTGCACTGTCAGAGGGTCAGTACTGAGGGAGTGCTGCACTGTCAGAGGGTCAGTACTGAGGGAGTGCTGCACTGTCAGAGGGTCAGTACTGAGGGAGTGCTGCACTGTCAGAGGGTCAGTACTGAGGGAGTGCTGCACTGTCAGAGGGTCAGTACTGAGGGAGTGCTGCACTGTCAGAGGGTCAGTACTGAGGGAGTGCTGCACTGTCAGAGGGTCAGTACTGAGGGAGTGCTGCACTGTCAGAGGGTCAGTACTGAGGGAGTGCTGCACTGTCAGAGGGTCAGTACTGAGGGAGTGCTGCACTGTCAGAGGGTCAGTACTGAGGGAGTGCTGCACTGTCAGAGGGTCAGTACTGAGGGAGTGCTGCACTGTCAGAGCGTCAGTACTGAGGGAGTGCTGCACTGTCAGAGGGTCAGTACTGAGGGAGTGCTGCACTGTCAGAGGGTCAGTACTGAGGGAGTGCTGCACTGTCAGAGGGTCAGTACTGAGGGAGTGCTGCACTGTCGGAGGGTCAGTACTGAGGGAGTGTTGCACTGTCAGAGGGTCAGTACTGAGGGAGTGCTGCACTGTCAGAGGGTCAGTACTGAGGGAGTGCTGCACTGTCAGAGGGTCAGTACTGAGGGAGTGCTGCACTGTCAGAGGGTCAGTACTGAGGGAGTGCTGCACTGTCAGAGGGTCAGTACTGAGGGAGTGCTGCACTGTCAGAGGGTCAGTACTGAGGGAGTGCTGCACTGTCAGAGGGTCAGTACTGAGGGAGTGCTGCACTGTCAGAGCGTCAGTACTGAGGGAGTGCTGCACTGTCAGAGGGTCAGTACTGAGGGAGTGCTGCACTGTCAGAGGGTCAGTACTGAGGGAGTGCTGCACTGTCAGAGGGTCAGTACTGAGGGAGTGCTGCACTGTCAGAGGGTCAGTACTGAGGGAGTGCTGCACTGTCAGAGGGTCAGTACTGAGGGAGTGCTGCACTGTCAGAGGGTCAGTACTGAGGGAGTGCTGCACTGTCAGAGGGTCAGTACTGAGGGAGTGCTGCACTGTCAGAGGGTCAGTACTGAGGGAGTGCTGCACTGTCAGAGGGTCAGTACTGAGGGAGTGCTGCACTGTCAGAGCGTCAGTACTGAGGGAGTGCTGCACTGTCAGAGCGTCAGTACTGAGGGAGTGCTGCACTGTCAGAGGGTCAGTACTGAGGCAGTGCTGCACTGTCAGAGGGTCAGTACTGATGGAGTGCTGCACTGTCTGAGGGTCAGTACTGAGGGAGTGCTGCACTGTCAGAGGGTCAGTACTGAGGGATTGCTGCACTGTCTGAGGGTCAGTACTGAGGGAGTGCTGCACTGTCAGAGGGTCAGTACTGAGGGAGTGCTGCACTGTCGGAGGGTCAGTACTGAGGGAGTGCTGCACTGTCAGAGGGTCAGTACTGAGGGAGTGCTGCACTGTCAGAGGATCAGTACTGAGGGAGTGCTGCACTGTCAGAGGGTCAGTACTGAGGGAGTGCTGCACTGTCAGAGGGTCAGTACTGAGGGAGTGCTGCACTGTCAGAGGGTCAGTACTGAGGGAGTGCTGCACTGTCAGAGGGTCAGTACTGAGGGAGTGCTGCACTGTCAGAGGGTCACTACTGAGGGAGTGCTGCACTGTCAGAGGGTCAGTACTGAGGGAGTGCTGCACTGTTAGAGCGTCAGTACTGAGGGAGTGCTGCACTGTCAGAGGGTCAGTACTGAGGGAGTGCTGCACTGTCAGAGCGTCAGTACTGAGGGAGTGCTGCACTGTCAGAGCGTCAGTACTGAGGGAGTGCTGCACTGTCAGATGGTCTGTACTGAGGGAGTGCTGCACTGTCAGAGGGTCAGTACTGAGGGAGTGTTGCACTGTCAGAGGGTCAGTAATGAGGGAGCACTGCACTGTCAGAGGGTCAGTACTGAGGGAGTGCTGCACTGTCAGAGGGTCAGTACTGAGGGAGTGCTGCACTGTCAGAGCGTCAGTACTGAGGGAGTGCTGCACTGTCAGAGCGTCAGTACTGAGGGAGTGCTGCACTGTCAGAGGGTCTGTACTGAGGGAGTGCTGCACTGTCAGAGGGTCAGTACTGAGGGAGTGTTGCACTGTCAGAGGGTCAGTAATGAGGGAGCACTGCACTGTCAGAGGGTCAGTACTGAGGGAGTGCTGCACTGTCAGAGGGTCAATACTGAGGGAGTGCTGCACTGTCAGAGGGTCAGTACTGAGGGAGTGCTGCACTGTCGGAGGGTCAGTACTGAGGGAGTGTTGCACTGTCAGAGGGTCAGTACTGAGGGAATGCTGCACTGTCAGAGGGTCAGTACTGAGGGAGTGCTGCCCTGTCACATGGTCAGTACTGAGGGAGTGCCGCACTGTCAGAGGGTCTGTACTGAGTGAGTGCTGCACTGTCAGAGGGTCAGTTCTGAGGGAGTACTGCACTGTCAGAGGGTCAGTACTGAGGGAGTGCTGCACTGTCAGAGGGTCTGTACTGAGGGATTGCTGCACTGTCAGAGGGTCAGTACTGAGGGTGTACTGCACTGTCAGAGGGTCAGTACTGAGGGAGTGCTGCACTGTCAGAGTGTCAGTACTGAGGGAGTGCTGCGCTGTCAGATTGTCAGTACTGAGGGAGTGCTGCACTGTCAGAGGGTCAGTACTGAGGGAGTGCTGCACTGTCAGAGGGTCAGTACTGAGGGAGTGCTGCACTGTCAGAGCGTCAGTACTGAGGGAGTGCTGCACTGTCAGAGCGTCAGTACTGAGGGAGTGCTGCACTGTCAGAGCGTCAGTACTGAGGGAGTGCTGCACTGTCAGAGGGTCAGTACTGAGGAAGTGCTGCACTGTCAGAGCGTCAGTACTGAGGGAGTGCTGCACTGTCAGAGCGTCAGTACTGAGGGAGTGCTGTACTGTCAGAGGGTCAGTACTGAGGGATTGCCGCACTGTCAGAGGGTCTGTACTGAGGGAGTCCTGCACTGTCAGAGGGTCAGTACTGAGGGAGTGCTGCTCTGTCAGAGGGGTCAGTACTGAGGGAGTGCTGCACTATCAGAGGGTCAGAACTGAGTGAGTGCTGCACTGTCAGAGGGTCAGTACTGAGGGAGTGCTGCACTGTCAGAGTGTCAGTACTGAGGGAGTGCTGCCCTGTCAGAGGGTCAGTACTGAGGGAGTGCCGCACTGTCAGAGGGTCTGTACTGAGGGAGTGCTGCACTGTCAGAGTTTCAGTACTGAGGAAGTGCTGCACTGTCAGAGCGTCAGTACTGAGGGAGTGCTGCACTGTCAGAGCGCCAGTACTGAGGGAGTGCTGTACTGTCAGAGGGTCAGTACTGAGGCAGTGCTGCACTGTCAGAGCATCAGTACTGAGGGAGTGCTGCACTGTCACAGGGTCTGTACTGTGGGAGTGCTGCACTGTCAGAGGGTCAGTACTGAGGGAGTGCCACACTGTCAGAGGGTCTGTACTGAGGGAGTGCTGCACTGTCAGAGGGTCTGTACTGAGGGAGTGCTGCACTGTCAGAGGGTCAGTACTTAGGGAGTGTTGCACTGTCAGAGGGTCAGTACCGAGGGAGTACTGCACTGTCAGAGGGTCAGTACTGAGGGAGTGCTGCACTGTCAGAGGGTCAGTACTGAGGGAGTGCTGCACTGTCAGAGGGTCAGTACTGAGGGAGTGCAGCACTGTCAGAGCGGCAGTACTGAGGGAGTGCTGCACTGTCAGAGGGTCAGTACTGAGGCAGTGCTGCACTGTCAGAGGGTCAGTACTGAGGGAGTGCTGCACTGTCAGAGGGTCAGTACTGAGGGAGTGCTGCACTGTCGGAGGGTCAGTACTGAGGGAGTGCTGCACTCTCAGAGGGTCAGTACTGAGGGAGTGCTGCACTGTCAGAGGGTCAGTACTTAGGGAGTGTTGCACTGTCAGAGGGTCAGTACTGAGGGAGCACTGCACTGTCAGAGGGTCAGTACTGAGGGAGTGCTGCACTGTCAGAGGGTCAGTACTGAGGGAGTGCTGCACTGTCAGAGGGTCAGTACTGAGGGAGTGCTGCACTGTCAGAGCGGCAGTACTGAGGGAGTGCTGCACTGTCAGAGGGTCAGTACTGAGGCAGTGCTGCACTGTCAGAGGGTCAGTACGGAGGGAGTGCTGCACTGTCAGAGGGTCAGTACTGAGGGAATGCTGCACTGTCAGAGGGTCAGTACTGAGGGAGTGCTGCACTGTCAGAGCGTCAGTACTGAGGGAGTGCTGCACTGTCAGAGCGTCAGTACTGAGGGAGTGCTGCACTGTCAGAGGGTCAGTACTGAGTCAGTGCTGCACTGTCAGAGGGTCAGTACTGAGCGAGTGCTGCACTGTCTGAGGGTCAGTACTGAGGGAGTGCTGCACTGTCAGAGGGTCAGTACTGAGGGATTGCTGCACTGTCTGAGGGTCAGTACTGAGGGAGTGCTGCACTGTCAGAGGGTCAGTACTGAGGGACTGCTGCACTGTCGGAGGGTCAGTACTGAGGGAGTGCTGCACTGTCAGAGGGTCAGTACTGATGGATTGCTGCACTGTCTGAGGGTCAGTACTGAGGGAGTGCTGCACTGTCAGAGGGTCAGTACTGAGGGAGTGCTGCACTGTCGGAGGGTCAGTACTGAGGGAGTGCTGCACTGTCAGAGGGTCAGTACTGAGGGAGTGCTGCACTGTCAGAGGGTCAATACTGAGGGAGTGCTGCACTGTCAGAGGGTCAGTACTGAGGGAGTGCTGCACTGTCAGAGGGTCACTACTGAGGGAATGCTGCACTGACAGAGGGTCAGTACTGAGGGAGTGCTGCACTGTTAGAGCGTCAGTACTGAGGGAGTGCTGCACTGTCAGAGGGTCAGTACTGAGGGAGTGCTGCACTGTCAGAGCGTCAGTACTGAGGGAGTGCTGCACTGTCAGAGCGTCAGTACTGAGGGAGTGCTGCACTGTCAGAGGGTCAGTACTGAGGGAGTGCTGCACTGTCAGAGGGTCAATACTGAGGGAGTGCTGCAATGTCAGAGGGTCAGTACTGAGGGAGTGCTGCACTGTCGGAGGGTCAGTACTGAGGGAGTGTTGCACTGTCAGAGGGTCAATACTGACGGAGTGCTGCACTGTCAGAGGGTCTGTACTGAGGGAGTGCTGCACTGTCAGAGCGTCAGTACTGAGGGAGTGCTGCACTGTCAGAGGGTCAGTACTGAGGGAGTGCTGCACTGTCAGAGCGTCAGTACTGAGGGAGTGCTGCACTGTCAGAGCGTCAGTACTGAGGGAGTGCTGCACTGTCAGAGGGTCTGTACTGAGGGAGTGCTGCACTGTCAGAGGGTCAGTACTGAGGGAGTGTTGCACTGTCAGAGGGTCAGTAATGAGGGAGCACTGCACTGTCAGAGGGTCAGTACTGAGGGAGTGCTGCACTGTCAGAGGGTCAATACTGAGGGAGTGCTGCACTGTCAGAGGGTCAGTACTGAGGGAGTGCTGCACTGTCGGAGGGTCAGTACTGAGGGAGTGTTGCACAGTCAGAGGGTCAGTACTGAGGGAATGCTGCACTGTCAGAGGGTCAGTACTGAGGGAGTGCTGCACTGTCAGAGGGTCTGTACTGAGGGAGTGCTGCACTGTCAGAGGGTCTGTACTGAGGGAGTGCTGCACTGTCAGAGGGTCAGTACTTAGGGAGTGTTGCACTGTCAGAGGGTCAGTACCGAGGGAGCACTGCACTGTCAGAGGGTCAGTACTGAGGGAGTGCTGCACTGTCAGAGGGTCAGTACTGAGGGAGTGCTGCACTGTCAGAGGGTCAGTACTGAGGGAGTGCTGCACTGTCAGAGCGGCAGTACTGAGGGAGTGCTGCACTGTCAGAGGATCAGTACTGAGGCAGTGCTGCACTGTCAGAGGGTCAGTACTGAGGGAGTGCTGCACTGTCAGAGGGTCAGTACTGAGGGAGTGCTGCACTGTCGGAGGGTCAGTACTGAGGGAGTGCTGCACTCTCAGAGGGTCAGTACTGAGGGAGTGCTGCACTGTCAGAGGGTCAGTACTTAGGGAGTGTTGCACTGTCAGAGGGTCAGTACTGAGGGAGCACTGCACTGTCAGAGGGTCAGTACTGAGGGAGTGCTGCACTGTCAGAGGGTCAGTACTGAGGGAGTGCTGCACTGTCAGAGGGTCAGTACTGAGGGAGTGCTGCACTGTCAGAGCGGCAGTACTGAGGGAGTGCTGCACTGTCAGAGGGTCAGTACTGAGGCAGTGCTGCACTGTCAGAGGGTCAGTACTGAGGGAGTGCTGCACTGTCAGAGGGTCAGTACTGAGGGAGTGCTGCACTGTCGGAGGGTCAGTACTGAGGGAGTGCTGCACTCTCAGAATGTCAGTACTGAGGGAGTGCTGCACTGTCAGAGGGTCAATACTGAGGGAATGCTGCACTGTCAGAGGGTCAGTACTGAGGGAGTGCTGCACTGTCAGAGCGGCAGTACTAAGGGAGTGCTGCACTGTCAGAGGGTCAGTACTGAGGGAGTGCTGCACTGTCAGAGCGTCAGTACTGAGGGAGTGCTGCACTGTCAGAGCGTAAGTACTGAGGGAGTGCTGCACTGTCAGAGGGTCTGTACTGAGGGAGTGCTGCACTGTCAGAGGGTCAGTACTGAGGTAGTGTTGCACTGTCAGAGGGTCAGTAATGAGGGAGCACTGCACTGTCAGAGGGTCAGTACTGAGGGAGTGCTGCACTGTCAGAGGGTCAATACTGAGGGAGTGCTGCACTGTCAGAGGGTCAGTACTGAGGGAGTGCTGCACTGTCGGAGGGTCAGTACTGAGGGAGTGTTGCACTGTCAGAGGGTCAGTACTGAGGGAATGCTGCACTGTCAGAGGGTCAGTACTGAGGGAGTGCTGCACTGTCAGAGCGTCAGTACTGAGGGAGTGCTGCACTGTCAGAGCGTCAGTACTGAGGGAGTGCTGCACTGTCAGAGGGTCAGTACTGAGTCAGTGCTGCACTGTCAGAGGGTCAGTACTGAGCGAGTGCTGCACTGTCTGAGGGTCAGTACTGAGGGAGTGCTGCACTGTCAGAGGGTCAGTACTGAGGGATTGCTGCACTGTCTGAGGGTCAGTACTGAGGGAGTGCTGCACTGTCAGAGGGTCAGTACTGAGGGAGTGCTGCACTGTCGGAGGGTCAGTACTGAGGGAGTGCTGCACTGTCAGAGGGTCAGTACTGATGGATTGCTGCACTGTCTGAGGGTCAGTACTGAGGGAGTGCTGCACTGTCAGAGGGTCAGTACTGAGGGAGTGCTGCACTGTCGGAGGGTCAGTACTGAGGGAGTGCTGCACTGTCAGAGGGTCAGTACTGAGGGAGTGCTGCACTGTCAGAGGGTCAATACTGAGGGAGTGCTGCACTGTCAGAGGGTCAGTACTGAGGGAGTGCTGCACTGTCAGAGGGTCACAACTCAGGTAATGCTGCCCTGACAGGGGGTCAGTACTGAGGGAGTGCTGCACTGTTGGAGGGTCAGTACTGAGGGAGTGCTGCACTGTCAGAGGGTCAGTACTGAGGGAGTGCTGCACTGTCAGAGGGTCAGTACTGAGGGAGTGCTGCACTGTCAGAGCGTCAGTACTGAGGGAGTGCTGCACTGTCAGAGGGTCAGTACTGAGGGAGTGCTGCACTGTCAGAGGGTCAATACTGAGGGAGTGCTGCAATGTCAGAGGGTCAGTACTGAGGGAGTGCTGCACTGTCGGAGGGTCAGTACTGAGGGAGTGTTGCACTGTCAGAGGGTCAATACTGAGTGAGTGCTGCACTGTCAGAGGGTCTGTACTGAGGGAGTGCTGCACTGTCAGAGCGTCAGTACTGAGGGAGTGCTGCACTGTCAGAGGGTCAGTACTGAGGGAGTGCTGCACTGTCAGAGCGTCAGTACTGAGGGAGTGCTGCACTGTCAGAGCGTCAGTACTGAGGGAGTGCTGCACTGTCAGAGGGTCTGTACTGAGGGAGTGCTGCACTGTCAGAGGGTCAGTACTGAGGGAGTGTTGCACTGTCAGAGGGTCAGTAATGAGGGAGCACTGCACTGTCAGAGGGTCAGTACTGAGGGAGTGCTGCACTGTCAGAGGGTCAATACTGAGGGAGTGCTGCACTGTCAGAGGGTCAGTACTGAGGGAGTGCTGCACTGTCGGAGGGTCAGTACTGAGGGAGTGTTGCACTGTCAGAGGGTCAGTACTGAGGGAATGCTGCACTGTCAGAGGGTCAGTACTGAGGGAGTGCTGCACTGTCAGAGGGTCTGTACTGTGGGAGTGCTGCACTGTCAGAGGGTCTGTACTGAGGGAGTGCTGCACTGTCAGAGGGTCAGTACTTAGGGAGTGTTGCACTGTCAGAGGGTCAGTACCGAGGGAGCACTGCACTGTCAGAGGGTCAGTACTGAGGGAGTGCTGCACTGTCAGAGGGTCAGTACTGAGGGAGTGCTGCACTGTCAGAGGGTCAGTACTGAGGGAGTGCTGCACTGTCAGAGCGGCAGTACTGAGGGAGTGCTGCACTGTCAGAGGGTCAGTACTGAGGCAGTGCTGCACTGTCAGAGGGTCAGTACTGAGGGAGTGCTGCACTGTCAGAGGGTCAGAACTGAGGGAGTGCTGCACTGTCGGAGGGTCAGTACTGAGGGAGTGCTGCACTCTCAGAGGGTCAGTACTGAGGGAGTGCTGCACTGTCAGAGGGTCAGTACTTAGGGAGTGTTGCACTGTCAGAGGGTCAGTACTGAGGGAGCACTGCACTGTCAGAGGGTCAGTACTGAGGGAGTGCTGCACTGTCAGAGGGTCAGTACTGAGGGAGTGCTGCACTGTCAGAGGGTCAGTACTGAGGGAGTGCTGCACTGTCAGAGCGGCAGTACTGAGGGAGTGCTGCACTGTCAGAGGGTCAGTACTGAGGCAGTGCTGCACTGTCAGAGGGTCAGTACTGAGGGAGTGCTGCACTGTCAGAGGGTCAGTACTGAGGGAGTGCTGCACTGTCGGAGGGTCAGTACTGAGGGAGTGCTGCACTCTCAGAATGTCAGTACTGAGGGAGTGCTGCACTGTCAGAGGGTCAATACTGAGGGAATGCTGCACTGTCAGAGGGTCAGTACTGAGGGAGTGCTGCACTGTCAGAGCGGCAGTACTAAGGGAGTGCTGCACTGTCAGAGGGTCAGTACTGAGGGAGTGCTGCACTGTCAGAGCGTCAGTACTGAGGGAGTGCTGCACTGTCAGAGCGTCAGTACTGAGGGAGTGCTGCACTGTCAGAGGGTCTGTACTGAGGGAGTGCTGCACTGTCAGAGGGTCAGTACTGAGGTAGTGTTGCACTGTCAGAGGGTCAGTAATGAGGGAGCACTGCACTGTCAGAGGGTCAGTACTGAGGGAGTGCTGCACTGTCAGAGGGTCAATACTGAGGGAGTGCTGTACTGTCAGAGGGTCAGTACTGAGGGAGTGCTGCACTGTCGGAGGGTCAGTACTGAGGGAGTGTTGCACTGTCAGAGGGTCAGTACTGAGGGAATGCTGCACTGTCAGAGGGTCAGTACTGAGGGAGTGCTGCACTGTCAGAGCGTCAGTACTGAGGGAGTGCTGCACTGTCAGAGCGTCAGTACTGAGGGAGTGCTGCACTGTCAGAGGGTCAGTACTGAGTCAGTGCTGCACTGTCAGAGGGTCAGTACTGAGCGAGTGCTGCACTGTCTGAGGGTCAGTACTGAGGGAGTGCTGCACTGTCAGAGGGTCAGTACTGAGGGATTGCTGCACTGTCTGAGGGTCAGTACTGAGGGAGTGCTGCACTGTCAGAGGGTCAGTACTGAGGGAGTGCTGCACTGTCGGAGGGTCAGTACTGAGGGAGTGCTGCACTGTCAGAGGGTCAGTACTGATGGATTGCTGCACTGTCTGAGGGTCAGTACTGAGGGAGTGCTGCACTGTCAGAGGGTCAGTACTGAGGGAGTGCTGCACTGTCGGAGTGTCAGTACTGAGGGAGTGCTGCACTGTCAGAGGGTCAGTACTGAGGGAGTGCTGCACTGTCAGAGGGTCAATACGGAGGGAGTGCTGCACTGTCAGAGGGTCAGTACTGAGGGAGTGCTGCACTGTCAGAGGGTCACTACTGAGGGAATGCTGCACTGACAGAGGGTCAGTACTGAGGGAGTGCTGCACTGTTAGAGCGTCAGTACTGAGGGAGTGCTGCACTGTCAGAGGGTCAGTACTGAGGGAGTGCTGCACTGTCAGAGCGTCAGTACTGAGGGAGTGCTGCACTGTCAGAGCGTCAGTACTGAGGGAGTGCTGCACTGTCAGAGGGTCAGTACTGAGGGAGTGCTGCACTGTCAGAGGGTCAATACTGAGGGAGTGCTGCAATGTCAGAGGGTCAGTACTGAGGGAGTGCTGCACTGTCGGAGGGTCAGTACTGAGGGAGTGCTGCACTGTCAGAGGGTCAATACTGAGGGAGTGCTGCACTGTCAGAGGGTCTGTACTGAGGGAGTGCTGCACTGTCAGAGCGTCAGTACTAAGGGAGTGCTGCACTGTCAGAGGGTCAGTACTGAGGGAGTGCTGCACTGTCAGAGCGTCAGTACTGAGGGAGTGCTGCACTGTCAGAGCGTCAGTACTGAGGGAGTGCTGCACTGTCAGAGGGTCTGTACTGAGGGAGTGCTGCACTGTCAGAGGGTCAGTACTGAGGGAGTGTTGCACTGTCAGAGGGTCAGTAATGAGGGAGCACTGCACTGTCAGAGGGTCAGTACTGAGGGAGTGCTGCACTGTCAGAGGGTCAATACTGAGGGAGTGCTGCACTGTCAGAGGGTCAGTACTGAGGGAGTGCTGCACTGTCGGAGGGTCAGTACTGAGGGAGTGTTGCACTGTCAGAGGGTCAGTACTGAGGGAATGCTGCACTGTCAGAGGGTCAGTACTGAGGGAGTGCTGCACTGTCAGAGCGTCAGTACTGAGGGAGTGCTGCACTGTCAGAGCTTCAGTACTGAGGGAGTGCTGCACTGTCAGAGGGTCAGTACTGAGTCAGTGCTGCACTGTCAGAGGGTCAGTACTGATCGAGTGCTGCACTGTCTGAGGGTCAGTACTGAGGGAGTGCTGCACTGTCAGAGGGTCAGTACTGAGGGATTGCTGCACTGTCTGAGGGTCAGTACTGAGGGAGTGCTGCACTGTCAGAGGGTCAGTACTGAGGGAGTGCTGCACTGTCGGAGGGTCAGTACTGAGGGAGTGCTGCACTGTCAGAGGGTCAGTACTGAGGGATTGCTGCACTGTCTGAGGGTCAGTACTGAGGGAGTGCTGCACTCTCAGAGGGTCAGTACTGAGGGAGTGCTGCACTGTCAGAGGGTCAGTACTGAGGGAGTGCTGCACTGTCAGAGGGTCAATACTGAGGGAGTGCTGCACTGTCAGAGGGTCAGTACTGAGGGAGTGCTGCACTGTCAGAGGGTCACTACTGAGGGAATGCTGCACTGTCAGAGGGTCAGTACTGAGGGAGTGCTGCACTGTTAGAGCGTCAGTACTGAGGGAGTGCTGCACTGTCAGAGGGTCAGTACTGAGGGAGTGCTGCACTGTCAGAGCGTCAGTACTGAGGGAGTGCTGCACTGTCAGAGCGTCAGTACTGAGGGAGTGCTGCACTGTCAGATGGTCTGTACTGAGGGAGTGCTGCACTGTCAGAGGGTCAGTACTGAGGGAGTGTTGCACTGTCAGAGGGTCAGTAATGAGGGAGCACTGCACTGTCAGAGGGTCAGTACTGAGGGATTGCTGCACTGTCAGAGGGTCAATACTGAGGGAGTGCTGCACTGTCAGAGGGTCAGTACTGAGGGAGTGCTGCACTGTCGGAGGGTCAGTACTGAGGGAGTGTTGCATTGTCAGAGGGTCAGTACTGAGGGAATGCTGCACTGTCAGAGGGTCAGTACTGAGTGAGTGCTGCACTGTCAGAGCGTCAGTACTGAGGGAGTGCTGCACTGTCAGAGCGTCAGTACTGAGGGAGTGCTGCACTGTCAGAGGGTCAGTACTGATTCAGTGCTGCACTGTCAGAGGGTCAGTACTGAGCGAGTGCTGCACTGTCTGAGGGTCAGTACTGAGGGAGTGCTGCACTGTCAGAGGGTCAGTACTGAGGGATTGCTGCACTGTCTGAGGGTCAGTACTGAGGGAGTGCTGCACTGTCAGAGGGTCAATACTGAGGGAGTGCTGCACTGTCAGAGGGTCTGTACTGAGGGAGTGCTGCACTGTCAGAGCGTCAGTACTGAGGGAGTGCTGCGCTGTCAGAGGGTCAGTACTGAGGGAGTGCTGCACTGTCAGAGCGTCAGTACTGAGGGAGTGCTGCACTGTCAGAGCGTCAGTACTGAGGGAGTGCTGCACTGTCAGAGGGTCTGTACTGAGGGAGTGCTGCACTGTCAGAGGGTCAGTACTGAGGGAGTGTTGCACTGTCAGAGGGTCAGTAATGAGGGAGCACTGCACTGTCAGAGGGTCAGTACTGAGGGAGTGCTGCACTGTCAGAGGGTCAATACTGAGGGAGTGCTGCACTGTCAGAGGGTCAGTACTGAGGGAGTGCTGCACTGTCGGAGGGTCAGTACTGAGGGAGTGTTGCACTGTCAGAGGGTCAGTACTGAGGGAATGCTGCACTGTCAGAGGGTCAGTACTGAGGGAGTGCTGCACTGTCAGAGCGTCAGTACTGAGGGAGTGCTGCACTGTCAGAGCTTCAGTACTGAGGGAGTGCTGCACTGTCAGAGGGTCAGTACTGAGTCATTGCTGCACTGTCAGAGGGTCAGTACTGAGCGAGTGCTGCACTGTCTGAGGGTCAGTACTGAGGGAGTGCCGCACTGTCGGAGGGTCAGTACTGAGGGAGTGCTGCACTGTCAGAGGGTCAGTACTTAGGGATTGCTGCACTGTCTGAGGGTCAGTACTGAGGGAGTGCTGCACTCTCAGAGGGTCAGTACTGAGGGAGTGCTGCACTGTCAGAGGGTCAGTACTGAGGGAGTGCTGCACTGTCAGAGGGTCAGTACTGAGGGAGTGCTGCACTGTCAGAGGGTCAATACTGAGGGAGTGCTGCACTGTCAGAGGGTCAGTACTGAGGGAGTGCTGCACTGTCAGAGGGTCACTACTGAGGGAATGCTGCACTGTCAGAGGGTCAGTACTGAGGAAGTGCTGCACTGTTAGAGCGTCAGTACTGAGGGAGTGCTGCACTGTCAGAGGGTCAGTACTGAGGGAGTGCTGCACTGTCAGAGCGTCAGTACTGAGGGAGTGCTGCACTGTCAGAGCGTCAGTACTGAGGGAGTGCTGCACTGTCAGAGGGTCTGTACTGAGGGAGTGCTGCACTGTCAGAGGGTCAGTACTGAGGGAGTGTTGCACTGTCAGAGGGTCAGTAATGAGGGAGCACTGCACTGTCAGAGGGTCAGTACTGAGGGAGTGCTGCACTGTCAGAGGGTCAGTACTGAGGGAGTGCTGCACTGTCGGAGGGTCAGTACTGAGGGAGTGTTGCACTGTCAGAGGGTCAGTACTGAGGGAATGCTGCACTGTCAGAGGGTCAGTACTGAGGGAGTGCTGCACTGTCAGAGCGTCAGTACTGAGGGAGTGCTGCACTGTCAGAGCGTCAGTACTGAGGGAGTGCTGCACTGTCAGAGGGTCAGTACTGATTCAGTGCTGCACTGTCAGAGGGTCAGTACTGAGCGAGTGCTGCACTGTCTGAGGGTCAGTACTGAGGGATTGCTGCACTGTCTGAGGGTCAGTACTGAGGGAGTGCTGCACTGTCGGAGGGTCAGTACTGAGGGAGTGTTGCACTGTCAGAGGGTCAGTACTGAGGGAATGCTGCACTGTCAGAGGGTCAGTACTGAGGGAGTGCTGCACTGTCAGAGCGTCAGTACTGAGGGAGTGCTGCACTGTCAGAGCGTCAGTACTGAGGGAGTGCTGCACTGTCAGAGGGTCAGTACTGATTCAGTGCTGCACTGTCAGAGGGTCAGTACTGAGCGAGTGCTGCACTGTCTGAGGGTCAGTACTGAGGGATTGCTGCACTGTCTGAGGGTCAGTACTGAGGGAGTGCTGCACTGTCAGAGGGTCAGTACTGAGGGAGTGCTGCACTGTCGGAGGGTCAGTACTGAGGGAGTGCTGCACTGTCGGAGGCTCAGTACTGAGGGAGTGCTGCACTGTCAGAGGGTCAGTACTGAGGGAGTGCTGCACTGTCAGAGGGTCAGTACTGAGGGAGTGCTGCACTGTCAGAGGGTCAATACTGAGGGAGTGCTGCACTGTCAGAGGGTCAGTACTGAGGGAGTGCTGCACTGTCAGAGGGTCACTACTGAGGGAATGCTGCACTGTCAGAGGGTCAGTACTGAGGGAGTGCTGCACTGTTAGAGCGTCAGTACTGAGGGAGTGCTGCACTGTCAGAGGGTCAGTACTGAGGGAGTGCTGCACTGTCAGAGCGTCAGTACTGAGGGAGTGCTGCACTGTCAGATGGTCAGTGCTGAGGGAGTGCTGCACTGTCAGATGGTCAGTGCTGAGGGAGTGCTGCACTGTCAGAGGGTCAGTACTGAGCGAGTGCTGCACTGTCTGAGGATCAGTACTGAGGGATTGCTGCACTGTCTGAGGGTCAGTACTGAGGGAGTGCTGCACTGTCAGAGGGTCAGTACTGAGGGAGTGCTGCACTGTCGGAGGGTCAGTACTGAGGGAGTGCTGCACTGTCGGAGGCTCAGTACTGAGGGAGTGCTGCACTGTCAGAGGGTCAGTACTGAGGGAGTGCTGCACTGTCAGAGGGTCAGTACTGAGGGAGTGCTGCACTGTCAGAGGGTCAATACTGAGGGAGTGCTGCACTGTCAGAGGGTCAGTACTGAGGGAGTGCTGCACTGTCAGAGGGTCACTACTGAGGGAATGCTGCACTGTCAGAGGGTCAGTACTGAGGGAGTGCTGCACTGTTAGAGCGTCAGTACTGAGGGAGTGCTGCACTGTCAGAGGGTCAGTACTGAGGGAGTGCTGCACTGTCAGAGCGTCAGTACTGAGGGAGTGCTGCACTGTCAGATGGTCAGTGCTGAGGGAGTGCTGCACTGTCAGAGGGTCAGTACTGAGGGAGTTGTGCACTGTCGGAGGGTCAGTACTGAGGGAGTGCTGCACTGTCAGAGGGTCAGTACTGAGGGAGTGCTGCACAGGGCTGGGTTTGCTGTTGCCAGTGCCTGGGTCAACACCATTCAGTTTCAATCCTATTTAATGGTTTGATACAGTTGAATATCTTGTGAGGCAATTTCAAAGGGTGTTTTAAGAGTCAACATTGCTGTGGGGTCAGTACTGTGGAGTGACAGGCGGGCCAGCCCAGACGCATGGCAGATTTCCTTCGCTAAAGGGAACCAGATGGGTTTTTACAACAATTGACAATGGTTTTGAATCCTGTGGTGAGATTTGAACATGTTTCCGCAGGGCATTACCCTGGGTCCCAGTCCAGTGACACTACCACTTAGCCTCCACCCGCCCTTGCAACTTTTGCTGAATGGTTCACATAACAAAAACAGAATTACCTGGAAAAACTCAGCAGGTCTGGCAGCATCGGCGGAGAAGAAAAGAGTTGACGTTTCGAGTCCTCATGGCCCTTCGACAGAACTTGAGTTCGAGTCCAAGAAAGAGATGAAATATATTTTTTGTTTTTATGAATGGTTCACATATCCTGTTTTAATGATGTTGGCTGAGGGATAAACATTGGCCGGGACACTGGAACACCCACCACCTCTCTTCTTCCAGTAATGGCCGTGGAATCTTTAACACCCATCCAGGCAAGCAGACCTCACCTCAATTTAACCTCAAAACAGGAAGATGGGAGCTCCGACTTGCAGAACTCCCTCAGTACTGACCCTCTGACAGTGCAGCAGTCCCTCAGTACTGACCCTCTGACAGTGCAGCACTCCCTCAGTACTGACCCTCTGACAGTGCAGCAGTCCCTCAGTACTGACCCTCTGACAGTGCAGCACTCCCTCAGTACTGACCCTCTGACAGTGCAGCAGTCCCTCAGTACTGACCCTCTGACAGTGCAGCACTCCCTCAGTACTGACGCTCCGACTTGCAGAACTCCCTCAGTACTGACCCTCTGACAGTGCAGCGCTCCCTCAGTACTGACGCTCCGACTTGCAGAACTCCCTCAGTACTGACCCTCTGACAGTGCAGTGCTCCCTCAGTACTGACCCTCTGACAGTGCAACACTCCCTCAGTACAGACCCTCTGACAGTGCGGCACTCCCTCAGTACTGACCATCCGACAGTGCAGCACTCCCTCAGTACTGACCATGTGACATTGCAGCACTCCCTCAGTACTGACCCTCTGACAGTGCAGCACTCCCTCAGTACTGACCATGTGACAGTGCAAGACTCCCTCAGTACTGACCCTCTGACAGTGCAGCACTCCCTCAGTACTGACCCTCTGACAGTGCAGCACTCCCTCAGTACTGACGCTCTGACAGTGCAGCACTCCCTCAGTACTGACCCTCTGACAGTGCAGCACTCCCTCAGTACTGACGCTCTGACAGTGCAGCACTCCCTCAGTACTGACCCTCTGACAGTGCAGTACTCCCTCAGTACTGACCCTCTGACAGTGCAGCACTCCCTCAGTACTGACCCTCTGACAGTGCAGCACTCCCTCAGTACTGACCATGTGACAGTGCAAGACTCCCTCAGTACTGACCCTCTGACAGTGCAGCACTCCCTCAGTACTGACCCTCTGACAGTGCAGCACTCCCTCAGTACTGACCCTCTGACAGTGCAGCACTCCCTCAGTACTGACCCTCTGACAGTGCAGCACTCCCTCACTACTGACCTTGTGACAGTGCAGCACTCCCTCAGTACTGACCCTCTGACATTGCAGCTCTCTCTCAGTGCAGACCCTCGGAGAGTGCAGCACTCCCTCACTACTGACCATTGGACAGTGCGGCACTACCTCAGTACTGACCCTCTGACATTGCAGCTCTCCCTCAGCGCAGACCCTCTGACAATGCAACACAACCTCACTACCGAGACTCCTACAATGCAGCACTCCCTCAGCACTGACCCTCTGACAGTGCAGCACTCCCTCAGTACTGATCCTCTGACAGTGCAGCTCTCCTCAATACTGACCCTCTGACAGTGCAGCACTCCCTCAGTACTGACCCTCTGACAGTGCAGCACTCCCTCAGTACTGACCCTCTGACAGTGCAGCACTCCCTCAGTACTGACCCTCTGACAGTGCAGCACTCCCTCAGTACTGACCCTCTGACAGTGCAGGACTTCCTCAGTACTGACCCTCTGACAGTGCAGCGCTCCCTCAGTACTGACCCTCTGACAGTGCAGCACTCCCTCAGTACAGACCCTCTGACAGTGCAGCACTCCCTCAGTACTGACCCTCTGACAGTGCGGCACTCCCTCTGTACTGACACTCTGACAGTGCAGCACTCCCTCAGCACTGACCCTCTGACAGTGCAGCGCTCCCTCAGTACTGACCCTCTGACAGTGCAGTACTCCCTCAGTACTGACCCTCTGACAGTGCAGCACTCCCTCAGTACTGACACTCTGACAGTGCAGCACTCCCTCAGTACTGACCCTCTGACAGTGCAGCACTCCCTCAGTACTGACCCTCTGACAGTGCAGCACTCCCTCAGTACTGACCCTCTGACAGTGCGGCACTCCCTCTGTACTGACACTCTGACAGTGCAGCACTCCTTCAGCACTGACCCTCTGACAGTGCAGCACTCCCTCAGTACTGACCCTCTGACAGTGCAGCACTCCCTCAGTACTGACCCTCTGACAGTGCAGCGCTCCCTCAGTACTGACCCTCTGACAGTGCAGCGCTCCCTCAGTATTGACCCTCTGACAGTGCAGCACTCCCTCAGTACTGACCCTCTGACAGTGCAGCACTCCCTCAGTACTGACCCTCTGACAGTGCAGCACTCCCTCAGTACTGACCCTCTGACAGTGCAGCACTCCCTCAGCACTGACCCTCTGATAGTGCAGCACTCCCTCAGTACTGATGCTCTGATAGTGCAGCACTCCCTTATTACTGACCCTCTGACAGTGCAGCACTCCCTCAGTACTGACCCTCTGACAGTGCAGCACTCCCTCAGTACTGACCCTCTGACAGTGCAGCACTCCCTCAGTACTGACCCTCTGACAGTGCAGCACTCCCTCAGTACTGACCCTCTGACAGTGCAGCACTCCCTCAGTACTGACCCTCTGACAGTGCAGCACTCCCTCAGCACTGACCCTCTGATAGTGCAGCACTCCCTCAGTACTGATGCTCTGATAGTGCAGCACTCCCTTATTACTGACCCTCTGACAGTGCAGCACTCCCTCAGTACTGACCCTCTGACAGTGCAGCACTCCCTCAGTACTGACCCTCAGACAGTGCAGCACTCCCTCAGTACTGACCCTCTGACAGTGCAGGACTTCCTCAGTACTGACCCTCTGACAGTGCAGCACTCCCTCAGTACTGACCCTCTGACAGTGCAGCACTCCCTCAGTTCTGACCCTCTGACAGTGCAGCACTCCCTCAGTACTGACACTCTGACAGTGCAGCACTCCCTCAGTACTGGCCCTCTGACAGTGCAGCACTCCCTCAGTACTGACACTCTGACATTGCAGCACTCCCTCAGTACTGACCCTCCTGAACCTACAGATTCCTCCTGACTAATATTTTGGAGAGCTGTCTCACAGTCTAGTCAAGCAATAGCCTGACACAGTCATCTTCACGGAATCACACTTCACAGATAATGTCCCAGACACCACCATCACCATCACTGGGTATGTCTTGTCCCACAGGCAGGACAGACCCAGTAGAGCTGGGGACACAGTGGTATAGAGTCGGGAGGGAGTTACCCTGGGAGTCCTCAACATTGACTCCCTACCTCATGAAGTTTCATGGCATCAGGTCAAACATGGACAAGGAAACCTCCTGCTGATTACCACGTAGCGCCCTCCCTCAGCTGATGAATCAGTGCTCCTCCATGTCGAACACCACTTGGAGGATGTACTGAGGGTGGCAAGGGCACAGCACCAGACACACCTAAAAATGAGGTGAAGCTACAACACAGGATTACTTGCATGTCAAACAGCATAAGCAGCAAGTGATAGACAGAGCTAAGCGATTCCATGACCAACAGATCAGATCTAAGCTCTGTAGTCCTGCCACATCCAGTCGTGAATGGTGATGGACAATTAAAGAACTCACTGGAGGAGGAGGCTCTACAAATATCCCCATCCTCAATGATGGAGGAGCCCAGCACATCAGTGCAAAAGATAAGGCTGAAGCATTTGCTACAATCTTCAGCCAGAAGTGCCAAGTGGATGATCCATCTCAGCCTCCTCCAGAGGTCCCCAGCATCACAGATGCCAGTCTTCAGCCAATTTAGTTGACTCCACGTGATATCAAGAAACGGCTGAAGGCACTGGATACTGCAAAGGCTATGGGCCCTGACAATATTCCAGCAATAGTACTGAAGACTTGTGCCCCAGAACTTGTCGTGCCCTGAACCAAGCTGTTCCAGTCCAGCTACAACACTGGCATCTACCCAGCTGTGTGGAAAATTGCCCAGGTATGTCCTGTACACAAAAAGCAGGACAAACCCAACCCAGTCAATACAACACTGTCAATAC
Organism: Carcharodon carcharias; assembly: GCF_017639515.1. Classification (NCBI taxonomy): domain Eukaryota; kingdom Metazoa; phylum Chordata; class Chondrichthyes; order Lamniformes; family Lamnidae; genus Carcharodon; species Carcharodon carcharias. Next base: position 189,226,645 of record NC_054473.1, on the reverse strand, counting down.
AACCCAGTCAATACAATACAATACTGTCAATACAACCCAGTCAATACAACACTACAACACTGGCATCTACCCAGCTGTGTGGAAAATTGCCCAGGTATGTCCTGTACACAAAAAGCAGGACAAATCCAACCCAGTCAATACAGCCCCATCAGTCTATTCTTGATCATCCGTAAAGTAATGGAAGGGGTCATCAACAGTGCTATCAAGCGACACTTGCTTAGCAATAACCTGCTCACTGATGCTCAGTTTGGGTTCCACCAGGGTCACTCAGCTCCTGACCTCATTACAGCCTTGGTTCAACATGTACAAAAGGGCCGAACTCCTGAGGTGAGGTGAGAGTGACTGCCCTTGGCATCAAGGCAGCATTTGACCGAGTGTGGCATCAAGGATCCCTAGCAAAACTGGAGTCAATGGGAATCAGGGGGAAAACTCTCCACTGGTTGGAGTCATACCCAGCACAAAGGAAGATGGTTGTGGTTGTTGGAGGTCAGTCATCTCAGCTCCAGGACATCACTGCAGGAGTTCCTCAGGGTAGTGTCCTCGGCCCAACCATCTTCAGCTGCTTCATCAATGACCTTCCTTCCTTCATAAGGTCAGAAGTGGGGATGTTCACTGATGATTGCACAATGTTCAGCACCATTCACGACTCCTCAGATACTGAAGCAGTCTATGTCCAAATGCAGCAGGTTTGGGTTGACAAATGGCAAGTAACATTTGCACCACACAAGTGCCAGGCAATGACCATCTCCAACAAGAGAGAATCTAACCATCGCCCCATGACATTCAATGACATTGCCATCGCTGAATCCCCCACTATCAACATCCTGGGCGTTACCATTGAGCAGAAACTGAACTGGACTAGCCATATAAATACTATGGTTACAAGAGCAGGTCAGAGGCTGGGAATCCTGCGGTGAATAACTCACCTCCTGACTCCACAAAGACTGGAACCCGTACCCCAGTGAGAGTCAGTGTGTGTGGGACCCGTACCCCAGTGAGAGTCAGTGTGTGTGGGACCCGTACCCCAGTGAGAGTCAGCGTGTGTGGGACCCGTACTCCAGTGAGAGTCAGTGTGTGTAGGACCCCTACCCCAGTGAGTGTCAGTGTGTGTGGGACCCGTACCCCAGTGAGAGTCAGTGTGTGTGGGACCTGTACCCCAGTGAGAGACAGTGTGTGTGGGACCCGTACCCCAGTGAGTATCAGTGTGTGTGGGACCCATACTCCAGTGAGTGTCAGTGTGCGTGGGACCCGTACCCCAGTGAGAGTCAGTGTGTGTGGGACCCGTACTCCAGTGAGAGTCAGTGTGTGTGGGACCCGTACCCCAGTGAGTATCAGTGTGTGTGGGACCCATACTCCAGTGAGTGTCAGTGTGTGTGGGACCCATACCCCAGTGAGAGACAGTGTGTGTGGGACCCGTACCCCAGTGAGTATCAGTGTGTGTGGGACCCATACCCCAGTGAGAGTCAGTGTGTGTGGGACCCATACTCCAGTGAGTGTCAGTGTGCATGGGACCCGTACCCCAGTGAGAGTCAGTGTGTGTGGGACCCATACCCCAGTGAGAGTCAGTGTGTGTAGGACCCGTACTCCAGTGAGTGTCAGTGTGCGTGGGACCCGTACCCCAGTGAGTGTCAGTGTGTGTGGGACCCGTACCCCAGTGCGAGTCAGTGTGTGTGGGACCCGTACTCCAGTGAGAGTCAGTGTGTGTGGGACCCGTACCCCAGTGAAAGTCAGTGTGTGTGGGACCCGTACCCCAGTGAGAGTCAGTGTGTGTGGGACCCGTACCCCAGTGAGAGTCAGTGTGTGTGGGACCCGTACCCCAGTGAGAGTCAGTGTGTGTGGGACCCGTACCCCAGTGAGAGTCAGTGTGTGTGGGACCCGTACCCCAGTGAGAGTCAGTGTGTGTGGGACCCGTATCCCAGTGAGAGTCAGTGTGTGTGGGACCCGTAACCCAGTGAGAGTCAGTGTGTGTGGGACCCATACCCCAGTGAGAGTCAGTGTGTGTGGGACCTGTTTCAGCAGCTGAAGTTAGATTTGTGGAATTAGTGGAAAAACACAGCAGGTTGTTGTTTTGTGAAGTATTGATGTTTTCCACCAACCCCCTCAGTGTCACTAACCTGCGAGGTTATTGATCTCTGTCTGATCTTCTCCTGATATTTACTGAAGGCGGTGCTGCAAGTGCACACAGCACATAACGCACAAGCAACATATCTCCATACTTCAATCCCCATCCTGTCAATTCTTCCAATTTCTTCCCAAGAAACAATTCAATTCCATTTATCAGTCTCCCACCAAACCATCAACCTGCTGTTCACCCATCAGTCACCTCGGTGTCCCTAAACCCCCCTCCCCCCAAACCCCCTACCCCCAAACCTCCCTGTCCCCGAACTCCCCTACCCCCCAACCCCCTACCCCCAAACCTCCCTGTCCCCAAACTCCCCTACCCCCCAACCCCCTACCCCCAAACCTCCCTGTCCCCGAACTCCCCTACCCCCCAACCCCCTACCCCCAAACCTCCCTGTCCCCGAACTCCCCTACCCCCCAACCCCCTGTCCCCAAACCTCCCTGTCCCCGAACTCCCCTACCCCCCAACCCCCTACCCCCAAACCTCCCTGTCCCCGAACTCCCCTACCCCCCAACCCCCTACCCCCAAACCTCCCTGTCCCCGAACTCCCCTACCCCCCAACCCCCTACCCCCAAACCTCCCTGTCCCCGAACTCCCCTACCCCCCAACCCCCTGTCCCCAAACCCCCTGTCCCCAAACCCCCCTCCCCCCAAACCCCCTACCCCCAAACCCCCCTGTCCCAAACCCCCTACCCCCCAACCCCCTACCCCCAAACCCCCTACCCCCAAACCCCCTGTCCCCAAACCTCCCTGTCCCCGAACTCCCCTACCCCCCAAACCCCCCTGTCCCAAACCCCCCTGTCCCCAAACCCCCTGTCCCCAAACCCCCTACCCCCCAACCCCCTATCCCCAAACCTCCCTGTCCCCAAACTCCCCTACCCCCCAACCCCCTGTCCCCAAACCCCCTACCCCCCAACCCCCTGTCCCCAAACCCCCTGTCCCCAAACCTCCCTGTCCCCGAACTCCCCTACCCCCCAAACCCCCCTGTCCCAAACCCCCCTGTCCCAAACCCCGCTGTCCCCAAACCCCCCTACACCCAAAACCCCTAACCCAAATGCCCCTACCCCCAAACCCCCTACCCCCAAACCTCCCTGTCCCCAAACCCCCTACCCCCAAACCTCCCTGTCCCCAAACCCCCGGGTCCCCAAAACCCCCTGTCCCCAAACCCCCGGGTCCCCAAACCCCCCTGTCCCCAAACCCCCGGGTCCCCAAAATCCCCTGTCCCCAAACCCCCCTGTCCCCAAACCCCCGGGTCCCCAAACCCCCCTGTCCCCAAACCCCCGGGTCCCCAAACCCTCCTGTCCCCAAACTCCCCATCCCCAAACACCCCCTACCCCCAAACCCCCCTGTCCCCAAACCCCCCTGTCCCCAAACCCCCCTGTCCCCAAACCCCCCTCCCCCCAAACACCCTCTACCCCCAAAGCCCCCTGTCTCCAAACCCCCTACCCCCAAACCCCCCAGTCCCCAAACCCCCCTGTCCCCAAACCCCCCTGTCCCCAAACCCCCCTGTCCCCAAACCCCCTACCCCTAAACACCCCTGTCCCCAAACCCCCTACCCCCAAACCCCCCAGTCCCCAAACCCCCCAGTCCCCAAACCCCCCTGTCCCCAAAACCCCTACCCCCAAACCCCCCTGTCCCCAAAACCCCTACCCCCAAACCCCCCTGTCCCCAAACCCCCCTGTCCCCAAATCTCCCTGTCCCCAAACCCCCTGTCCCCAAACCCCCTGTCCCCAAACCCCCCTCCCCCCAAACCCCCTACCCCCAAACCCCGTGTCCCCAAAACACCTGTCCCCAAACCCCCCTACCCCCAAACCCCCCTGTCCCCAAACCCCCTACCCCCAAACCTCACTGTCCCCAAACCCCCCCTACCCTCAAACCCCCCTGTCCCCAAACCCCCCCTACCCCCAAACCTCCCTACCCCCAAACCCCCCTGTCCCCAAACCTCCCCGTCCCCAAACCACCTACCCCCAAACACCCCTACCCCCAAACACTCCTACACCCAAACACCCCTACCCCCAAAACCCCCTACCTCCAAACCCCCTACCCCCAAACCCCCTACCCCCAAACCTCCCCGCCCCCAAACCTCCCTGCCCCTGACCATCGACAACTTTCTCCTAACCTGTGAGGCACAGTCATCCAACCCAATTAACGATCACCCAGCCATGGGACATGGGATGGAAATCCAGGAGCTGATGCGTAAGGAGGTTACTGAAGATTTCTGAGATGTATTTTATACTTGTATGTCCGACAGGTCGATGTGATGTGTCCAGTGTGTGAGTGAAGAGGGTTAGCACGCTTTCCACTTTTCTGTGCTTCTCGTTTTCAGCCCCCACCACTGGCTCGCAGCAACGTGAAAATCAGCCAGATGTGTAAATCTCTCCCTGTCAGTACACAGTCTCTCCATCATCAAGTTCTCAGCCAGATGTGTAAATCTCTCCCTGACAGTACACAGCCCCTCCATCAGCAACTCCTCAGCCAGATGTGTAAATCTCTCCCTGTCAGTACACAGTCTCTCCATCAGCAAGTCTACAGCCAGATGTGTTAGTCTCTCACAGTCAGTACACAGTCTCACCATCAGCAAGTCCTCAGCCAGATGTTCAAATCTCTCCCTGTCAGTACACAGTCTCTCCATCAGCAAGTCCTCAGCCAGATGTGTAAGTCTCTCCCTGTCAGTACACAGTCTCTCCATCAGCAGGTCCTCAGCCAGATGTGTAAGTCTCTCCCTGTCAGTACACAGTATCTCCCCTACAGCAAGTCTTCAGCCAGATGAGTTAGTCTCTCCCTGTCAGTACAAAGTCTCTCCCCTACAGCAAGTCTTCAGCCAGATGTGTAAGTCTCTCCCTGTCAGTACACAGTATCTCCCCTACAGCAAGTCTTCAGCCAGATGTGTAAGTCTCTCCCTGTCAGCACAGTCTCTCCATCAGCAAGTCCTTAGCCAGATGTTTAAGTTTCTCGCTGTCAGTTCACAGTCTCTCCATCAGCAACTCCTCAGCAAGAGTTGTAAGTCTCTCTCTGTCAGTACACAGCTGCGCCAACAGCAAGTTCTCAGCCAGATGTGTAAGTCTCACCCTGTCAGTACACAGTCTCTCCATCAGCAAGTCCTCAGCCAGATGTGTAAGTCTCTCCCTGTCAGTACACAGCCTCTCCATCAGCAAGTCCTCAGCCAGATGTGTAAGTGCCTCCCAGTCAGTACACAGTCTCTCCATGAGCAGGTCCTCAGCCAGATGTGTCAATCTCTCCCTGTCAGTACACAGCCTCTCCATCAGCAAGTCCTCATCCAGATGTGTACGTCGCTTTCCTGTCAGTACACAGTTTCTCCATCAGCAAGTCCTCAGCCAGATGTGTAAATCTCTCCCTGTCAGAACACAGACTCTCCATCAGTAAGTCGTCAGCCAGATGTGTAAGTCTCTCCCTGACAATACACCGCCGCTCCAACAGCATGTACTGCACCAAATGTGTAAATCTCTCCCTGTCAGTACACAGCCTCTCCATCAGCAAGTCCTCAACCAGATGTGTAAATCTCTCCCTGTCGGTACACAGCTGCTCCAACAGCAAGTCCTCAGCCAGATGTGTAAATCTCTCCCTTTACTGTACCCAGTCTCTCCATCAGCAAGTCTTCAGCCAGATATGTAAAACTCTCCCTGTCAGTACACAGTCTCTGCATCAGCAAGTCTTCAGCCAGATGTGTAAGTCTCTCTCTGTCAATACACAGCCTCTAATCAGTATGTGCTCAGCCAGATGTGTAAGTCTCTCCCTTTCAGTACACAGCCTCTCCATCAGCAATTGTTCAGCCAGATGTATAAGCCTCTCCCTGTCAGTACACAGTCTCTCTATCAGCAAGTCTTCTTCCAGATGTGCTGGTGTCTCCCTATCATTACACATTCTCTCCATCAGCAAGTCCTCAGCCAGATGTGTAAGTCTCTCCCTTTCATTTCACAGTATCTCCATCAGCAAGTCCTCAGCCAGATGTGTAAATCTCTCACTGTCAGTACACAGCCTCTCCATCAGCAAGTCCTCAGCCAGATGTGTTAGACTCTCCCTGTCAGTACACAGCGTCTCCATCAGCAAGTCCCCAGCCAGAAATGAAAATCTCTCCCTGTCGGTACACAGTCTCTCCATCAGCAAGTCTTCAGCCAGATGTGTAAGTCTCTCCCTGTCAGTACACAGCCTCTCCATCAGCAAGTCCTCAGCCAGATGTGTAAGTGCCTCCCAGTCAGTACACAGTCTCTCCATGAGCAGGTCCTCAGCCAGATGTGTCAATCTCTCCCTGTCAGTACACAGCCTCTCCATCAGCAAGTCCTCATCCAGATGTGTACGTCGCTTTCCTGTCAGTACACAGTTTCTCCATCAGCAAGTCCTCAGCCAGATGTGTAAATCTCTCCCTGTCAGAACACAGACTCTCCATCAGTAAGTCGTCAGCCAGATGTGTAAGTCTCTCCCTGACAATACACCGCCGCTCCAACAGCATGTACTGCGCCAAATGAGTAAATCTCTCCCTGTCAGAACACAGCCTCTCCATCAGCAAGTCCTCAGCCAGATGTGTAAATCTCTCACTGTCAGTACACAGCGTCTCCATCAGCAAGTCCCCAGCCAGAAATGAAAATCTCTCCCTGTCGGTACACAGTCTCTCCATCAGCAAGTCCTCAGCCAGATGTGTAAGTCTCTTCCCTGTCGGTACACAGTCTCTCCATCAGCAAGTCCTCAGCCAGATGTGTAAGTCTCTTCCCTGTCAGTACATAGTCTCTCCATCAGCAGGCCCTCAGACATATGTGTAAGTCTCTGCCTATCATTACACAGCCTCTCCATCAGCATGTCCTCAGCCAGATGTGTAAATCTCACCCGATCAGAACACAGTCTCTCCATCAGCAAGTCCTCAGCCAGATGTGTAAATATTCGCTGTCAGTACACAGTTTCTCCATCAGCAAGTCCTCATCCAGATGTGTACGTCACTTTCCTGTCAGTACACAGTTTCTCCATCATCAAGTCCTCAGCCAGATGTGTAAGTCTCTCCCTGACAATACACCGCCGCTCCAACAGCATGTACTGCGCCAAATGAGTAAATCTCTCCCTGTCAGTACACAGCCTCTCCATCAGCAAGTCCTCAACCAGATGTGGACATCGCTTTCCTGTCAGTACGCAGTTTCTCCATCAGCATGTCCTTAGCCAGATGTGTAAGTCTCTCCCTGTCAGTACACAGTCTCTCCATCAGCAGGTCCTCAGCCAGATGTATAAGTCTCTCCCTGTCAGAACACAGACTCTCCATCAGTAAGTCGTCAGCCAGATGTGTAAGTCTCCCCCTGTCGGTAAACAGCCTCTCCATCAGCAAGTCTTCAGCCAAATGTGTAAGTCTCTCTCTGTCAATACACAGTCTCTACATCAGCAATTCCTGAAACAGATGTGTAGGTTTCTCCCTATCAGTACACAGTATCTCCATCAGGAAGTCCTCAACCTGACTTGTAAGTCTCTCCCTGTCAGGACAGACTCTCCATCAGCAAGTCCTCAGCCAGATGTGCATGTTTCTCTCTGTCAGTTCACAGTCTCTCCATCAGCAAGTCCTCAGCCAGATGTGTAAATCTCTCCCTGTCGGTACACAGTCTCTCCATCAGCAAGTCCTCAGCCAGATGTGTAAATCTCTCCCTGTCGGTACACAGTCTCTCCATCAGCAAGCCTTTAGCCAGATGTGTAAGTCTCTCACTGTCAGTACACAGTCTCTCCATCAGCCAGTCCTCAGACAGATGTGTGAGTCTCTCCGTCAGTACACAGTCTCTCCATCAGCAAGTCCTCAGCCAGATGTGTAAATCTCGCCCTGTCAGTATACAGTCTCTCCATCAGCAATTCTTCAGCCTGATGTGTAAGTCTCTCTCTTTCATTTCACAGTTTGTCCATCAGCATGTCCTTAGCCACATGTGTAACGCTCTCCCTGTTAGAACACAGTCTCTCCTTCAGCAATTCCTCAGCCAGATGTGTAAGTCTCTCCCTGTCAGTACATAGTCTCTCCATCAGCAAGTCCTCAGCCAGATGTGTAAGTCTCTTCCCTGTCAGTACATAGTCTCTCCATCAGCAGGCCCTCAGACATATGTGTAAGTCTCTGCCTATCATTACACAGCCTCTCCATCAGCATGTCCTCAGCCAGATGTGTAAATCTCACCCGATCAGAACACAGTCTCTCCATCAGCAAGTCCTCAGCCAGATGTGTAAATATTCGCTGTCAGTACACAGTTTCTCCAACAGCAAGTCCTCATCCAGATGTGTATGTCGCTTTCCTGTCAGTACACAGTTTCTCCATCAGCAAGTCCTCAGCCAGATGTGTAAATCTCTCCCTGACAATACACCGCCGCTCCAACAGCATGTACTGCGCCAAATGAGTAAATCTCTCCCTGTCAGTACACAGCCTCTCCATCAGCAAGTCTTCAGACAGATGTGTGAGTCTCTCCGTCAGTACACAGTCTCTCCATCAGCAAGTCCTCAGCCAGATGTGTAAATCTCGCCCTGTCAGTACACAGTCTCTCCATCAGCAATTCTTCAGCCTGATGTGTAAGTCTCTCTCTTTCATTTCACAGTTTGTCCATCAGCATGTCCTTAGCCACATGTGTAACGCTCTCCCTGTTAGAACACAGTCTCTCCTTCAGCAATTCCTCAGCCAGATGTGCAAATCTCTCCCTTTCAATACACCGCCACTCCAAATGCATGTTCTCAGCCAAATGAATAAATCTCTCTCTGTCAGTACACAGCTGCGCCAACAGCAAGTTCTCAGCCTGATGTGTAATTCTCTCGCTGTCAGTACAAGGTCTCTCCATCAGCAAATCTTCAGCCAGATGTTTAAGTCTCTCTCTGTCAATACACAGTCTCTCCATCAGCAAGTCTTCAGCCAAATGTGTAAGTCTCTCTCTGTCAATACACAGTCTCTACATCAGCAATTCCTGAAACAGATGTGTAGGTTTCTCCCTATCAGTACACAGTATCTCCATCAGGAAGTCCTCAACCTGACTTGTAAGTCTCTCGCTGTCAGTACAGTCTCTCCATCAGCAAGTCCTCAGCCAGATGTGCATGCTTCTCGCTGTCAGTTCACAGTCTCTCCATCAGCAAGTCCTCAGCCAGATGTGTAAACCTCTCCCTGTCGGTACACCGTCTCGCCATCAGCAAGTCCTCAGCCAGATGTGTAAGTCTCTCCCTGTCAGTACACATCCTCTCCATCAGCAAGTCCTCAGCCAGATGTGTAAGCCTCTGCCTGTCAGTGCACAGTCGTTCCATCAGCAAATCCCCAGACAGATGTGTAAGTCGATCTCTGCCAATACACAGCCTCTCCATCAGCAAGTCCTCAGCCAGATGTGTAAGTCTCACCCTGTCAGTACACAGTCTCTCCATCAGCAAGTCATCAGCCAGATGTGTAAGGCTCTACCTATCAGTACACAGTCTCTCCATCAGCAAGTCCTCAGCCAGATGTGTAAGTCTCTCCCTATCAGTACACAGCCTCTCCATCAGCAAGTCCCCAGCCAGAAATGAAAATCTCTCCCTGTCGGTACACAGTATCTCCAACAGCAAGTCTTCAGCCAGATGTTTAAGTCTCTCTCTGTCAATACACAGCCTCTCCATCAGCAAGTCCTCAGACAGATGTGTAAGTCTCTCCCTGTCAGTACACAGACTCTCCATCAGCAAGTCCTCAACCAGATGTGTAAGTCTCTCCCTGTCAGTACACAGCCTCTCCATCAGCAAGTCCTCAGCCAGATGTGTAAATCTCTCCCTGTCAGTACACAGTCTCTCCATCAGCAAGTCCTCAGCCAGATGTGTAAATCTCTCCCTGTCAGTACACAGTCTCTCCATCAGCAAGTCCTCAGCCAGATGTGTAAATCTCTCCCTGTCAGTACACAGTCTCTCCATCAGCAAGTCCTCAGACAGATGTGTAAGTCGGTCTCTGCCAATACAAAGCCTCTCCATCAACAAGTCCTCAGCTAGATGTGTAAATCTCTCCCTGTCAGTACACATCCTCTCAATCAGCAAGTCCTCAGCCAGATGTGGACATCGCTTTCCTGTCAGTACGCAGTTTGTCTATCAGCATGTCCTTAGCCAGATGTGTAAATCTCGCCCTGTCAGTACACAGTCTCTTCATCAGCAATTCTTCAGCCTGATGTGTAAGTCTCTCTCTTTCATTTCACAGTTTGTCCATCAGCAAGTCCTCAGCCAGATGTGTAAATCTCTCCCTGTCGGTACACAGTCTCACCATCAGCGTCCTCAGCCAAATGTGTAAATCTCTCCATGTCAGTACACATTCTCACCATCAACAAGTCTTCAGCCAGATATGTAAGCCTCTCCCTGTCATTACACTGTCTATCCATCAGCATGTCATCAGCCAGATGTTTAAGTCTCTCTCTGTCAATACAGTCTCTCCATCAGCCAGTCCTCAGACAGATGTGTAATTTTTTCCCTGTCAGTTCACAGTCTCTCCATCAGCAAGTCCTCAACCAAATGTCTAAGTCTCTCCGTGTCAGTACACAGTCTCTCCATCAGCAAGTCCTCAGCCAGATGTTTAAATCTCTCCCTGTCAATACACAGCCACTCCAACAGCATCTACTCAGCCAAATGAGTAAATCTCTCCCTGTCAGAACTCAGCCTCTCCATCAGCATGACCTCAGCCAAATGTGTAAGTCCCTCCCTGTCAGTACACAGTCTCTCCATGAGCTGGTCCTCAAACAGATGTCTAAATCTCTCCCTGTCAGTACACAGCCTCTCCATCAGCAAGTACTCAGCCAGATGTGTAAGACTCTCCCTGTCAGTTCACAGTATCTCCATCAGCAAGTCCCCAGCCAGAAATGAAAATCTCCCCCTGTCGGTACACAGTCTCTCCAAAAGCAAGTCTTCAGCCAAATGTGTAAATCTCTCCCTGTCAGTACACAGTCTCTCCATCAGCAAGCCTTCAGCCAGATGTTTAATTTTCTCCCTTTCATTTCACAGTATGTCCATCAGCAAGTCCTCAGCCAGATGTGTAAATCTCTCCCTGTCAGTACACAAACTCTCCATGAGCTGGTCCTCAACCAGATGTGTAAATCTCTCCCTGTCAGTACACAGCCGCTCCATCAGCAAGTCCCCAGCCAGAAATGAAAATCTCTCCCTGTCGGTACACAGTCTCTCCATCAGCAAGTCTTCAGCCAGATGTTTAAGTCTCTCTCGGTCAATACACAGTCACTCCATCAGCAAGTCCTCACCCAAATGTGTAAGTCTCTCCATGTCAGTACACAGTTTTTCCATCAGCAAGTCCTCATCCAGATGTGTACGTCGCTTTCCTGTCAGTACACAGTTTCTCCATCAGCAAGTCCTCATCCAGATGTGTATGTCGCTTTCCTATCAGTACACAGTTTCTCCATCAGTAAGTACTCAGCCAGATGTGTAAGTCTCTCCCTGTTAGAACACAGTCTCTCCATCAGCAAGTCCTCAGCCAGATGTGTAAATCTCTCCCTGTCAGTACACAGCTGCTCCAACAGCAAGTCCTCAGCCAGATGTGTAAATCTCTCCCTTTACTGTACCCAGTCTCTCCATCAGCAAGTCTTCAGCCAGATATGTAAAACTCTCCCTGTCAGTACACAGTCTCTGCATCAGCAAGTCTTCAGCCAGATGTGTAAGTCTCTCTCTGTCAATACACAGCCTCTAATCAGTAAGTGCTCAGCCAGATGTGTAAGTCTCTCCCTTTCAGTACACAGCCTCTCCATCAGCAATTGTTCAGCCAGATGTATAAGCCTCTCCCTGTCAGTACACAGCCTCTCTATCAGCAAGTCTTCTTCCAGATGTGTTATGGTCTCCCTATCATTACACATTCTCTCCATCAGCAAGTCATCAGCCAGATGTGTAAGTCTCTCCCTTTCATTTCACAGTATCTCCATCAGCAAGTCCTCAGCCAGATGTGTAAATCTCTCCCTGTCAGTACACAGCCTCTCCATCAGCAAGTCCTCAGCCAGATGTGTTAGACGCTCCCTGTCAGTACACAGCGTCTCCATCAGCAAGTCCCCAGCCAGAAATGAAAATCTCTCCCTGTCGGTACACAGTCTCTCCATCAGCAAGTCTTCAGCCAGATGTTTAAGTCTCTCTCTGTCAATACACAGTCTCTCCATCAGCAAGTCCTCAGCCAGATGTGTAAGTCTCTCCCTGTCAGTACATAGTCTCTCCATCAGCAGGCCCTCAGCCATATGTGTAAGTCTCTGACTATCATTACACAGCCTCTCCATCAGCATGTCCTCAGCCAGATGTGTAAATCTCACCCGATCAGAACACAGTCTCTCCATCAGCAAGTCCTCAGCCAGATGTGTAAATATTCGCTGTCAGTACACAGTCTCTCCATCAGCAAGTCCTCATCCAGATGTGTACGTCGCTTTCCTGTCAGTACACAGTTTCTCCATCAGCAAGTCCTCATCCAGATGTGTACGTCGCTTTCCTGTCAGTACACAGTTTCTCCATCAGCAAGTCCTCATCCAGATGTGTACGTCGCTTTCCTGTCAGTACACAGTTTCTCCATCAGCAAGTACTCAGCCAGATGTGTAAGTCTCTCCCTGTTAGAACACAGTCTCTCCATCACCAAGTCCTCAGCCAGATGTGTAAATCTCTCCCTTTACTGTACCCAGTCTCTCCATCAGCAAGTCTTCAGCCAGATATGTAAAACTCTCCCTGTCAGTACACAGTCTCTGCATCAGCAAGTCTTCAGCCAGATGTGTAAGTCTCTCTCTGTCAATACACAGCCTCTAATCAGTAAGTGCTCAGCCAGATGTGTAAGTCTCTCCCTTTCAGTACACAGCCTCTCCATCAGCAATTGTTCAGCCAGATGTATAAGCCTCTCCCTGTCAGTACACAGTCTCTCTATCAGCAAGTCTTCTTCCAGATGTGTTAGTTCCTCCCTGTCATTACACATTCTCTCCATCAGCAAATCCTCAGCCAGATGTGTAAGACTCTCCATGTCAGTACACAGTCTCTCCATGAGCTGGTCCTCAACCAGATGTGTAAATCTCTCCCTGTCAGTACACAGTCTCTCCATCAGCAAGTCCTCAGCCAGATGTGTAAATCTCTCCCTGTCAGTACACAGTCTCTCCATGAGCTGGTCCTCAACCAGATGTGTAAATCTCTCCCTGTCAGTACACAGCGTCTCCATCAGCAAGTCCCCAGCCAGAAATGAAAATCTCTCCCTGTCAGTACACAGTCTCTCCATCAGCAAGTCTTCAGCCAGATGTTTAAGTCTCTCTCTGTCAATACACAGTCTCTCCATCAGCAAGTCCTCAGCCAGATGTGTAAGTCTCTCCCTGTCAGTACATAGTCTCTCCATCAGCAGGCCCTCAGCCATATGTGTAAGTCTCTGACTATCATTACACAGCCTCTCCATCAGCATGTCCTCAGCCAGATGTGTAAATCTCACCCGATCAGAACACAGTCTCTCCATCAGCAAGTCCTCAGCCAGATGTGTAAATATTCGCTGTCAGTACACAGTCTCTCCATCAGCAAGTCCTCATCCAGATGTGTACGTCGCTTTCCTGTCAGTACACAGTTTCTCCATCAGCAAGTCCTCTTCCAGATGTGTACGTCGCTTTCCTGTCAGTACACAGTTTCTCCATCAGCAAGTCCTCATCCAGATGTGTACGTCGCTTTCCTGTCAGTACACAGTTTCTCCATCAGCAAGTCCTTATCCAGATGTGTACGTCGCTTTCCTGTCAGTACACAGTTTCTCCATCAGCAAGTCCTCATCCAGATGTGTACGTTGCTTTCCTGTCAGTACACAGTTTCTCCCTCAGCAAGTACTCAGCCAGATGTGTAAGTCTCTCCCTGTTAGAACACAGTCTCTCCATCACCAAGTCCTCAGCCAGATGTGTAAATCTCTCCCTTTACTGTACCCAGTCTCTCCATCAGCAAGTCTTCAGCCAGATATGTAAAACTCTCCCTGTCAGTACACAGTCTCTGCATCAGCAAGTCTTCAGCCAGATGTGTAAGTCTCTCTCTGTCAATACACAGCCTCTAATCAGTAAGTGCTCAGCCAGATGTGTAAGTCTCTCCCTTTCAGTACACAGCCTCTCCATCAGCAATTGTTCAGCCAGATGTATAAGCCTCTCCCTGTCAGTACACAGTCTCTCTATCAGCAAGTCTTCTTCCAGATGTGTTAGTTTCTCCCTGTCATTACACATTCTCTCCATCAGCAAATCCTCAGCCAGATATGTAAGACTCTCCATGTCAGTACACAGTCTCTCCATGAGCTGGTCCTCAATCAGATGTGTAAATCTCTCCCTGTCAGTACACAGTCTCTCCATCAGCAAGTCCTCAGCCAGATGTGTAAATCTCTCCCTGTCAGTACACAGCCTCTCCATCAGCAAGTCCTCAGCCAGATGTGTTAGACTCTCCCTGTCAGTACACAGCGTCTCCATCAGCAAGTCCCCAGCCAGAAATGAAAATCTCTCCCTGTCAGTACACAGTCTCTCCATCAGCAAGTCTTCAGCCAGATGTTTAAGTCTCTCTCTGTAAATACACAGTCTCTCCATCAGCAAGTCCTCAGCCAGATGTGTAAGTCTCTCCCTGTCAGTACATAGTCTCTCCATCAGCAGGCCCTCAGCCATATGTGTAAGTCTCTGACTATCATTACACAGCCTCTCCATCAGCATGTCCTCAGCCAGATGTGTAAATCTCACCCGATCAGAACACAGTCTCTCCATCAGCAAGTCCTCAGCCAGATGTGTAAATATTCGCTGTCAGTACACAGTCTCTCCATCAGCAAGTCCTCATCCAGATGTGTACGTCGCTTTCCTGTCAGTACACAGTTTCTCCATCAGCAAGTCCTCTTCCAGATGTGTACGTCGCTTTCCTGTCAGTACACAGTTTCTCCATCAGCAAGTCCTCATCCAGATGTGTACGTCGCTTTCCTGTCAGTACACAGTTTCTCCATCAGCAAGTCTTCATCCAGATGTGCATGTCGCTTTCCTGTCAGTACACAGTTTCTCCATCAGTAAGTACTCAGCCAGATGTGTAAGTCTCTCCCTGTTAGAACACAGTCTCTCCATCAGCAAGTCCTCAGCCAGATGTGTAAATCTCTCCCTGTCAGTACACAGCTGCTCCAACAGCAAGTCCTCAGCCAGATGTGTAAATCTCTCCCTTTACTGTACCCAGTCTCTCCATCAGCAAGTCGTCAGCCAGATATGTAAAACTCTCCCTGTCAGTACACAGTCTCTGCATCAGCAAGTCTTCAGCCAGATGTGTAAGTCTCTCTCTGTCAATACACAGCCTCTAATCAGTAAGTGCTCAGCCAGATGTGTAAGTCTCTCCCTTTCAGTACACAGCCTCTCCATCAGCAATTGTTCAGCCAGATGTATAAGCCTCTCCCTGTCAGTACACAGTCTCTCTATCAGCAAGTCTTCTTCCAGATGTGTTAGTGTCTCCCTATCATTACACATTCTCTCCATCAGCAAGTCATCAGCCAGATGTGTAAGTCTCTCCCTTTCATTTCACAGTATCTCCATCAGCAAGTCCTCATCCAGATGTGTACGTCGCTTTCCTGTCAGTACACAGTTTCTCCATCAGCAAGTCCTCATCCAGATGTGTACGTTGCTTTCCTGTCAGTACACAGTTTCTCCCTCAGCAAGTACTCAGCCAGATGTGTAAGTCTCTCCCTGTTAGAACACAGTCTCTCCATCAGCAAGTCCTCAGCCAGATGTGTAAATCTCTCCCTTTACTGTACCCAGTCTCTCCATCAGCAAGTCTTCAGCCAGATATGTAAAACTCTCCCTGTCAGTACACAGTCTCTGCATCAGCAAGTCTTCAGCCAGATGTGTAAGTCTCTCTCTGTCAATACACAGCCTCTAATCAGTAAGTGCTCAGCCAGATGTGTAAGTCTCTCCCTTTCAGTACACAGCCTCTCCATCAGCAATTGTTCAGCCAGATGTATAAGCCTCTCCCTGTCAGTACACAGTCTCTCTATCAGCAAGTCTTCTTCCAGATGTGTTAGTGTCTCCCTATCATTACACATTCTCTCCATCAGCAAATCCTCAGCCAGATGTGTAAGACTCTCCATGTCAGTACACAGTCCCTCCATGAGCTGGTCCTCAACCAGATGTGTAAATCTCTCCCTGTCAGTACACAGTCTCTCCATCAGCAAGTCCTCAGCCAGATGTGTAAATCTCTCCCTGTCAGTACACAGCCTCTCCATCAGCAAGTCCTCAGCCAGATGTGTTAGACTCTCCCTGTCAGTACACAGCGTCTCCATCAGCAAGTCCCCAGCCAGAAATGAAAATCTCTCCCTGTCAGTACACAGTCTCTCCATCAGCAAGTCTTCAGCCAGATGTTTAAGTCTCTCTCTGTCAATACACAGTCTCTCCATCAGCAAGTCCTCAGCCAGATGTGTAAGTCTCTCCCTGTCAGTACATAGTCTCTCCATCAGCAGGCCCTCAGCCATATGTGTAAGTCTCTGACTATCATTACACAGCCTCTCCATCAGCATGTCCTCAGCCAGATGTGTAAATCTCACCCGATCAGAACACAGTCTCTCCATCAGCAAGTCCTCAGCCAGATGTGTAAATATTCGCTGTCAGTACACAGTCTCTCCATCAGCAAGTCCTCATCCAGATGTGTACGTCGCTTTCCTGTCAGTACACAGTTTCTCCATCAGCAAGTCCTCTTCCAGATGTGTACGTCGCTTTCCTGTCAGTACACAGTTTCTCCATCAGCAAGTCCTCATCCAGATGTGTACGTCGCTTTCCTGTCAGTACACAGTTTCTCCATCAGCAAGTCTTCATCCAGATGTGCATGTCGCTTTCCTGTCAGTACACAGTTTCTCCATCAGTAAGTACTCAGCCAGATGTGTAAGTCTCTCCCTGTTAGAACACAGTCTCTCCATCAGCAAGTCCTCAGCCAGATGTGTAAATCTCTCCCTGTCAGTACACAGCTGCTCCAACAGCAAGTCCTCAGCCAGATGTGTAAATCTCTCCCTTTACTGTACCCAGTCTCTCCATCAGCAAGTCTTCAGCCAGATATGTAAAACTCTCCCTGTCAGTACACAGTTTCTGCATCAGCAAGTCTTCAGCCAGATGTGTAAGTCTCTCTCTGTCAATACACAGCCTCTAATCAGTAAGTGCTCAGCCAGATGTGTAAGTCTCTCCCTTTCAGTACACAGCCTCTCCATCAGCAATTGTTCAGCCAGATGTATAAGCCTCTCCCTATCAGTACACAGTCTCTCTATCAGCAAGTCTTCTTCCAGATGTGTTAGTGTCTCCCTATCATTACACATTCTCTCCATCAGCAAGTCATCAGCCAGATGTGTAAGTCTCTCCCTTTCATTTCACAGTATCTCCATCAGCAAGTCCTCAGCCAGATGTGTAAATCTCTCCCTGTCAGTACACAGTCTCTCCATGAGCTGGTCCTCAACCAGATGTGTAAATCTCTCCCTGTCAGTACACAGCCTCTCCATCAGCAAGTCCTCAGCCAGATGTGTTAGACTCTCCCTGTCAGTACACAGCGTCTCCATCAGCAAGTCCCCAGCCAGAAATGAAAATCTCTCCCTGTCGGTACACAGTCTCTCCATCAGCAAGTCTTCAGCCAGATGTTTAAGTCTCTCTCTGTCAATACACAGTCTCTCCATCAGCAAGTCCTCAGCCAGATGTGTAAGTCTCTCCCTGTCAGTACATAGTCTCTCCATCAGCAGGCCCTCAGCCATATGTGTAAGTCTCTGACTATCATTACACAGCCTCTCCATCAGCATGTCCTCAGCCAGATGTGTAAATCTCACCCGATCAGAACACAGTCTCTCCATCAGCAAGTCCTCAGCCAGATGTGTAAATATTCGCTGTCAGTACACAGTCTCTCCATCAGCAAGTCCTCATCCAGATGTGTACGTCACTTTCCTGTCAGTACACAGTTTCTCCATCAGCAAGTCCTCATCCAGATGTGTACGTCGCTTTCCTGTCAGTACACAGTTTCTCCATCAGCAAGTCCTCATCCAGATGTGTACGTCACTTTCCTGTCAGTACACAGTTTCTCCATCAGCAAGTACTCAGCCAGATGTGTAAGTCTCTCCCTGTTAGAACACAGTCTCTCCATCACCAAGTCCTCAGCCAGATGTGTAAATCTCTCCCTTTACTGTACCCAGTCTCTCCATCAGCAAGTCTTCAGCCAGATATGTAAAACTCTCCCTGTCAGTACACAGTCTCTGCATCAGCAAGTCTTCAGCCAGATGTGTAAGTCTCTCTCTGTCAATACACAGCCTCTAATCAGTAAGTGCTCAGCCAGATGTGTAAGTCTCTCCCTTTCAGTACACAGCCTCTCCATCAGCAATTGTTCAGCCAGATGTATAAGCCTCTCCCTGTCAGTACACAGTCTCTCTATCAGCAAGTCTTCTTCCAGATGTGTTAGTGTCTCCCTATCATTACACATTCTCTCCATCAGCAAATCCTCAGCCAGATGTGTAAGAAACTCCATGTCAGTACACAGTCTCTCCATGAGCTGGTCCTCAACCAGATGTGTAAATCTCTCCCTGTCAGTACACAGTCTCTCCATCAGCAAGTCCTCAGCCAGATGTGTAAATCTCTCCCTGTCAGTACACAGCTGCTCCAACAGCAAGTCCTCAG
The DNA here is from genome assembly GCF_017639515.1 of Carcharodon carcharias. Classification (NCBI taxonomy): domain Eukaryota; kingdom Metazoa; phylum Chordata; class Chondrichthyes; order Lamniformes; family Lamnidae; genus Carcharodon; species Carcharodon carcharias. Next base: position 189,207,953 of record NC_054473.1, on the reverse strand, counting down.
CCAGATGTGTAAATCTCTCCCTTTACTGTACCCAATCTCTCCATCAGCAAGTCGTCAGCCAGATATGTAAAACTCTCCCTGTCAGTACACAGTCTCTGCATCAGCAAGTCTTCAGCCAGATGTGTAAGTCTCTCTCTGTCAATACACAGCCTCTAATCAGTAAGTGCTCAGCCAGATGTGTAAGTCTCTCCCTTTCAGTACACAGCCTCTCCATCAGCAATTGTTCAGCCAGATGTATAAGCCTCTCCCTGTCAGTACACAGTCTCTCTATCAGCAAGTCTTCTTCCAGATGTGTTAGTGTCTCCCTATCATTACACATTCTCTCCATCAGCAAGTCATCAGCCAGATGTGTAAGTCTCTCCCTTTCATTTCACAGTATCTCCATCAGCAAGTCCTCAGCCAGATGTGTAAATCTCTCCCTTTACTGTACCCAGTCTCTCCATCAGCAAGTCTTCAGCCAGATATGTAAAACTCTCCCTGTCAGTACACAGTCTCTGCATCAGCAAGTCTTCAGCCAGATGTGTAAGTCTCTCTCTGTCAATACACAGCCTCTAATCAGTAAGTGCTCAGCCAGATGTGTAAGTCTCTCCCTTTCAGTACACAGCCTCTCCATCAGCAATTGTTCAGCCAGATGTATAAGCCTCTCCCTGTCAGTACACAGTCTCTCTATCAGCAAGTCTTCTTCCAGATGTGTTAGTTTCTCCCTGTCATTACACATTCTCTCCATCAGCAAATCCTCAGCCAGATGTGTAAGACTCTCCATGTCAGTACACAGTCTCTCCATGAGCTGGTCCTCAACCAGATGTGTAAATCTCTCCCTGTCAGTACACAGTCTCTCCATCAGCAAGTCCTCAGCCAGATGTGTAAATCTCTCCCTGTCAGTACACAGCCTCTCCATCAGCAAGTCCTCAGCCAGATGTGTTAGACTCTCCCTGTCAGTACACAGCGTCTCCATCAGCAAGTCCCCAGCCAGAAATGAAAATCTCTCCCTGTCAGTACACAGTCTCTCCATCAGCAAGTCTTCAGCCAGATGTTTAAGTCTCTCTCTGTCAATACACAGTCTCTCCATCAGCAAGTCCTCAGCCAGATGTGTAAGTCTCTCCCTGTCAGTACATAGTCTCTCCATCAGCAGGCCCTCAGCCATATGTGTAAGTCTCTGACTATCATTACACAGCCTCTCCATCAGCATGTCCTCAGCCAGATGTGTAAATCTCACCCGATCAGAACACAGTCTCTCCATCAGCAAGTCCTCAGCCAGATGTGTAAATATTCGCTGTCAGTACACAGTCTCTCCATCAGCAAGTCCTCATCCAGATGTGTACGTCGCTTTCCTGTCAGTACACAGTTTCTCCATCAGCAAGTCCTCTTCCAGATGTGTACGTCGCTTTCCTGTCAGTACACAGTTTCTCCATCAGCAAGTCCTCATCCAGATGTGTACGTCGCTTTCCTGTCAGTACACAGTTTCTCCATCAGTAAGTACTCAGCCAGATGTGTAAGTCTCTCCCTGTTAGAACACAGTCTCTCCATCAGCAAGTCCTCAGCCAGATGTGTAAATCTCTCCCTGTCAGTACACAGCTGCTCCAACAGCAAGTCCTCAGCCAGATGTGTAAATCTCTCCCTTTACTGTACCCAGTCTCTCCATCAGCAAGTCTTCAGCCAGATATGTAAAACTCTCCCTGTCAGTACACAGTTTCTGCATCAGCAAGTCTTCAGCCAGATGTGTAAGTCTCTCTCTGTCAATACACAGCCTCTAATCAGTAAGTGCTCAGCCAGATGTGTAAGTCTCTCCCTTTCAGTACACAGCCTCTCCATCAGCAATTGTTCAGCCAGATGTATAAGCCTCTCCCTATCAGTACACAGTCTCTCTATCAGCAAGTCTTCTTCCAGATGTGTTAGTGTCTCCCTATCATTACACATTCTCTCCATCAGCAAGTCATCAGCCAGATGTGTAAGTCTCTCCCTTTCATTTCACAGTATCTCCATCAGCAAGTCCTCAGCCAGATGTGTAAATCTCTCCCTGTCAGTACACAGTCTCTCCACGAGCTGGTCCTCAACCAGATGTGTAAATCTCTCCCTGTCAGTACACAGCCTCTCCATCAGCAAGTCCTCAGCCAGATGTGTAAATCTCTCCCTGTCAGTACACAGCCTCTCCATCAGCAAGTCCTCAGCCAGATGTGTTAGACTCTCCCTGTCAGTACACAGCGTCTCCATCAGCAAGTCCCCAGCCAGAAATGAAAATCTCTCCCTGTCGGTACACAGTCTCTCCATCAGCAAGTCTTCAGCCAGATGTTTAAGTCTCTCTCTGTCAATACACAGTCTCTCCATCAGCAAGTCCTCAGCCAGATGTGTAAGTCTCTCCCTGTCAGTACATAGTCTCTCCATCAGCAGGCCCTCAGCCATATGTGTAAGTCTCTGACTATCATTACACAGCCTCTCCATCAGCATGTCCTCAGCCAGATGTGTAAATCTCACCCGATCAGAACACAGTCTCTCCATCAGCAAGTCCTCAGCCAGATGTGTAAATATTCGCTGTCAGTACACAGTCTCTCCATCAGCAAGTCCTCATCCAGATGTGTACGTCACTTTCCTGTCAGTACACAGTTTCTCCATCAGCAAGTCCTCATCCAGATGTGTACGTCGCTTTCCTGTCAGTACACAGTTTCTCCATCAGCAAGTCCTCATCCAGATGTGTATGTCACTTTCCTGTCAGTACACAGTTTCTCCATCAGCAAGTACTCAGCCAGATGTGTAAGTCTCTCCCTGTTAGAACACAGTCTCTCCATCACCAAGTCCTCAGCCAGATGTGTAAATTTCTCCCTTTACTGTACCCAGTCTCTCCATCAGCAAGTCTTCAGCCAGATATGTAAAACTCTCCCTGTCAGTACACAGTCTCTGCATCAGCAAGTCTTCAGCCAGATGTGTAAGTCTCTCTCTGTCAATACACAGCCTCTAATCAGTAAGTGCTCAGCCAGATGTGTAAGTCTCTCCCTTTCAGTACACAGCCTCTCCATCAGCAATTGTTCAGCCAGATGTATAAGCCTCTCCCTGTCAGTACACAGTCTCTCTATCAGCAAGTCTTCTTCCAGATGTGTTAGTGTCTCCCTATCATTACACATTCTCTCCATCAGCAAATCCTCAGCCAGATGTGTAAGACTCTCCATGTCAGTACACAGTCTCTCCATGAGCTGGTCCTCAACCAGATGTGTAAATCTCTCCCTGTCAGTACACAGTCTCTCCATCAGCAAGTCCTCAGCCAGATGTGTAAATCTCTCCCTGTCAGTACACAGCCTCTCCATCAGCAAGTCCTCAGCCAGATGTGTTAGACTCTCCCTGTCAGTACACAGCGTCTCCATCAGCAAGTCCCCAGCCAGAAATGAAAATCTCTCCCTGTCAGTACACAGTCTCTCCATCAGCAAGTCTTCAGCCAGATGTTTAAGTCTCTCTCTGTCAATACACAGTCTCTCCATCAGCAAGTCCTCAGCCAGATGTGTAAGTCTCTCCCTGTCAGTACATAGTCTCTCCATCAGCAGGCCCTCAGCCATATGTGTAAGTCTCTGACTATCATTACACAGCCTCTCCATCAGCATGTCCTCAGCCAGATGTGTAAATCTCACCCGATCAGAACACAGTCTCTCCATCAGCAAGTCCTCAGCCAGATGTGTAAATATTCGCTGTCAGTACACAGTCTCTCCATCAGCAAGTCCTCATCCAGATGTGTACGTCGCTTTCCTGTCAGTACACAGTTTCTCCATCAGCAAGTCCTCTTCCAGATGTGTACGTCGCTTTCCTGTCAGTACACAGTTTCTCCATCAGCAAGTCCTCATCCAGATGTGTACGTCGCTTTCCTGTCAGTACACAGTTTCTCCATCAGCAAGTCTTCATCCAGATGTGCATGTCGCTTTCCTGTCAGTACACAGTTTCTCCATCAGTAAGTACTCAGCCAGATGTGTAAGTCTCTCCCTGTTAGAACACAGTCTCTCCATCAGCAAGTCCTCAGCCAGATGTGTAAATCTCTCCCTGTCAGTACACAGCTGCTCCAACAGCAAGTCCTCAGCCAGATGTGTAAATCTCTCCCTTTACTGTACCCAGTCTCTCCATCAGCAAGTCTTCAGCCAGATATGTAAAACTCTCCCTGTCAGTACACAGTTTCTGCATCAGCAAGTCTTCAGCCAGATGTGTAAGTCTCTCTCTGTCAATACACAGCCTCTAATCAGTAAGTGCTCAGCCAGATGTGTAAGTCTCTCCCTTTCAGTACACAGCCTCTCCATCAGCAATTGTTCAGCCAGATGTATAAGCCTCTCCCTATCAGTACACAGTCTCTCTATCAGCAAGTCTTCTTCCAGATGTGTTAGTGTCTCCCTATCATTACACATTCTCTCCATCAGCAAGTCATCAGCCAGATGTGTAAGTCTCTCCCTTTCATTTCACAGTATCTCCATCAGCAAGTCCTCAGCCAGATGTGTAAATCTCTCCCTGTCAGTACACAGTCTCTCCATGAGCTGGTCCTCAACCAGATGTGTAAATCTCTCCCTGTCAGTACACAGCCTCTCCATCAGCAAGTCCTCAGCCAGATGTGTTAGACTCTCCCTGTCAGTACACAGCGTCTCCATCAGCAAGTCCCCAGCCAGAAATGAAAATCTCTCCCTGTCGGTACACAGTCTCTCCATCAGCAAGTCTTCAGCCAGATGTTTAAGTCTCTCTCTGTCAATACACAGTCTCTCCATCAGCAAGTCCTCAGCCAGATGTGTAAGTCTCTCCCTGTCAGTACATAGTCTCTCCATCAGCAGGCCCTCAGCCATATGTGTAAGTCTCTGACTATCATTACACAGCCTCTCCATCAGCATGTCCTCAGCCAGATGTGTAAATCTCACCCGATCAGAACACAGTCTCTCCATCAGCAAGTCCTCAGCCAGATGTGTAAATATTCGCTGTCAGTACACAGTCTCTCCATCAGCAAGTCCTCATCCAGATGTGTACGTCACTTTCCTGTCAGTACACAGTTTCTCCATCAGCAAGTCCTCATCCAGATGTGTACGTCGCTTTCCTGTCAGTACACAGTTTCTCCATCAGCAAGTCCTCATCCAGATGTGTATGTCACTTTCCTGTCAGTACACAGTTTCTCCATCAGCAAGTACTCAGCCAGATGTGTAAGTCTCTCCCTGTTAGAACACAGTCTCTCCATCACCAAGTCCTCAGCCAGATGTGTAAATTTCTCCCTTTACTGTACCCAGTCTCTCCATCAGCAAGTCTTCAGCCAGATATGTAAAACTCTCCCTGTCAGTACACAGTCTCTGCATCAGCAAGTCTTCAGCCAGATGTGTAAGTCTCTCTCTGTCAATACACAGCCTCTAATCAGTAAGTGCTCAGCCAGATGTGTAAGTCTCTCCCTTTCAGTACACAGCCTCTCCATCAGCAATTGTTCAGCCAGATGTATAAGCCTCTCCCTGTCAGTACACAGTCTCTCTATCAGCAAGTCTTCTTCCAGATGTGTTAGTGTCTCCCTATCATTACACATTCTCTCCATCAGCAAATCCTCAGCCAGATGTGTAAGACTCTCCATGTCAGTACACAGTCTCTCCATGAGCTGGTCCTCAACCAGATGTGTAAATCTCTCCCTGTCAGTACACAGTCTCTCCATCAGCAAGTCCTCAGCCAGATGTGTAAATCTCTCCCTGTCAGTACACAGCTGCTCCAACAGCAAGTCCTCAGCCAGATGTGTAAATCTCTCCCTTTACTGTACCCAATCTCTCCATCAGCAAGTCGTCAGCCAGATATGTAAAACTCTCCCTGTCAGTACACAGTCTCTGCATCAGCAAGTCTTCAGCCAGATGTGTAAGTCTCTCTCTGTCAATACACAGCCTCTAATCAGTAAGTGCTCAGCCAGATGTGTAAGTCTCTCCCTTTCAGTACACAGCCTCTCCATCAGCAATTGTTCAGCCAGATGTATAAGCCTCTCCCTGTCAGTACACAGTCTCTCTATCAGCAAGTCTTCTTCCAGATGTGTTAGTGTCTCCCTATCATTACACATTCTCTCCATCAGCAAGTCATCAGCCAGATGTGTAAGTCTCTCCCTTTCATTTCACAGTATCTCCATCAGCAAGTCCTCAGCCAGATGTGTAAATCTCTCCCTTTACTGTACCCAGTCTCTCCATCAGCAAGTCTTCAGCCAGATATGTAAAACTCTCCCTGTCAGTACACAGTCTCTGCATCAGCAAGTCTTCAGCCAGATGTGTAAGTCTCTCTCTGTCAATACACAGCCTCTAATCAGTAAGTGCTCAGCCAGATGTGTAAGTCTCTCCCTTTCAGTACACAGCCTCTCCATCAGCAATTGTTCAGCCAGATGTATAAGCCTCTCCCTGTCAGTACACAGTCTCTCTATCAGCAAGTCTTCTTCCAGATGTGTTAGTTTCTCCCTGTCATTACACATTCTCTCCATCAGCAAATCCTCAGCCAGATGTGTAAGACTCTCCATGTCAGTACACAGTCTCTCCATGAGCTGGTCCTCAACCAGATGTGTAAATCTCTCCCTGTCAGTACACAGTCTCTCCATCAGCAAGTCCTCAGCCAGATGTGTAAATCTCTCCCTGTCAGTACACAGCCTCTCCATCAGCAAGTCCTCAGCCAGATGTGTTAGACTCTCCCTGTCAGTACACAGCGTCTCCATCAGCAAGTCCCCAGCCAGAAATGAAAATCTCTCCCTGTCAGTACACAGTCTCTCCATCAGCAAGTCTTCAGCCAGATGTTTAAGTCTCTCTCTGTCAATACACAGTCTCTCCATCAGCAAGTCCTCAGCCAGATGTGTAAGTCTCTCCCTGTCAGTACATAGTCTCTCCATCAGCAGGCCCTCAGCCATATGTGTAAGTCTCTGACTATCATTACACAGCCTCTCCATCAGCATGTCCTCAGCCAGATGTGTAAATCTCACCCGATCAGAACACAGTCTCTCCATCAGCAAGTCCTCAGCCAGATGTGTAAATATTCGCTGTCAGTACACAGTCTCTCCATCAGCAAGTCCTCATCCAGATGTGTACGTCGCTTTCCTGTCAGTACACAGTTTCTCCATCAGCAAGTCCTCTTCCAGATGTGTACGTCGCTTTCCTGTCAGTACACAGTTTCTCCATCAGCAAGTCCTCATCCAGATGTGTACGTCGCTTTCCTGTCAGTACACAGTTTCTCCATCAGTAAGTACTCAGCCAGATGTGTAAGTCTCTCCCTGTTAGAACACAGTCTCTCCATCAGCAAGTCCTCAGCCAGATGTGTAAATCTCTCCCTGTCAGTACACAGCTGCTCCAACAGCAAGTCCTCAGCCAGATGTGTAAATCTCTCCCTTTACTGTACCCAGTCTCTCCATCAGCAAGTCTTCAGCCAGATATGTAAAACTCTCCCTGTCAGTACACAGTTTCTGCATCAGCAAGTCTTCAGCCAGATGTGTAAGTCTCTCTCTGTCAATACACAGCCTCTAATCAGTAAGTGCTCAGCCAGATGTGTAAGTCTCTCCCTTTCAGTACACAGCCTCTCCATCAGCAATTGTTCAGCCAGATGTATAAGCCTCTCCCTATCAGTACACAGTCTCTCTATCAGCAAGTCTTCTTCCAGATGTGTTAGTGTCTCCCTATCATTACACATTCTCTCCATCAGCAAGTCATCAGCCAGATGTGTAAGTCTCTCCCTTTCATTTCACAGTATCTCCATCAGCAAGTCCTCAGCCAGATGTGTAAATCTCTCCCTGTCAGTACACAGTCTCTCCACGAGCTGGTCCTCAACCAGATGTGTAAATCTCTCCCTGTCAGTACACAGCCTCTCCATCAGCAAGTCCTCAGCCAGATGTGTTAGACTCTCCCTGTCAGTACACAGCGTCTCCATCAGCAAGTCCCCAGCCAGAAATGAAAATCTCTCCCTGTCGGTACACAGTCTCTCCATCAGCAAGTCTTCAGCCAGATGTTTAAGTCTCTCTCTGTCAATACACAGTCTCTCCATCAGCAAGTCCTCAGCCAGATGTGTAAGTCTCTCCCTGTCAGTACATAGTCTCTCCATCAGCAGGCCCTCAGCCATATGTGTAAGTCTCTGACTATCATTACACAGCCTCTCCATCAGCATGTCCTCAGCCAGATGTGTAAATCTCACCCGATCAGAACACAGTCTCTCCATCAGCAAGTCCTCAGCCAGATGTGTAAATATTCGCTGTCAGTACACAGTCTCTCCATCAGCAAGTCCTCATCCAGATGTGTACGTCACTTTCCTGTCAGTACACAGTTTCTCCATCAGCAAGTCCTCATCCAGATGTGTACGTCGCTTTCCTGTCAGTACACAGTTTCTCCATCAGCAAGTCCTCATCCAGATGTGTATGTCACTTTCCTGTCAGTACACAGTTTCTCCATCAGCAAGTACTCAGCCAGATGTGTAAGTCTCTCCCTGTTAGAACACAGTCTCTCCATCACCAAGTCCTCAGCCAGATGTGTAAATCTCTCCCTTTACTGTACCCAGTCTCTCCATCAGCAAGTCTTCAGCCAGATATGTAAAACTCTCCCTGTCAGTACACAGTCTCTGCATCAGCAAGTCTTCAGCCAGATGTGTAAGTCTCTCTCTGTCAATACACAGCCTCTAATCAGTAAGTGCTCAGCCAGATGTGTAAGTCTCTCCCTTTCAGTACACAGCCTCTCCATCAGCAATTGTTCAGCCAGATGTATAAGCCTCTCCCTGTCAGTACACAGTCTCTCTATCAGCAAGTCTTCTTCCAGATGTGTTAGTGTCTCCCTATCATTACACATTCTCTCCATCAGCAAATCCTCAGCCAGATGTGTAAGACTCTCCATGTCAGTACACAGTCTCTCCATGAGCTGGTCCTCAACCAGATGTGTAAATCTCTCCCTGTCAGTACACAGTCTCTCCATCAGCAAGTCCTCAGCCAGATGTGTAAATCTCTCACTGTCAGTACACAGCCTCTCCATCAGCAAGTCCTCAGCCAGATGTGTTAGACTCTCCCTGTCAGTACACAGCGTCTTCATCAGCAAGTCCCCAGCCAGAAATGAAAATCTCTCCCTGTCGGTACACAGTCTCTCCATCAGCAAGTCTTCAGCCAGATGTTTAAGTCTCTCTCTGTCAATACACAGTCTCTCCATCAGCAAGTCCTCAGCCAGATGTGTAAGTCTCTCCCTGTCAGTACATAGTCTCTCCATCAGCAGGCCCTCAGCCATATGTGTAAGTCTCTGACTATCATTACACAGCCTCTCCATCAGCATGTCCTCAGCCAGATGTGTAAATCTCACCCGATCAGAACACAGTCTCTCCATCAGCAAGTCCTCAGCCAGATGTGTAAATATTCGCTGTCAGTACACAGTCTCTCCATCAGCAAGTCCTCATCCAGATGTGTACGTCGCTTTCCTGTCAGTACACAGTTTCTTCCTCAGCAAGTCCTCATCCAGATGTATACGTCGCTTTCCTGTCAGTACACAGTTTCTCCATCAGCAAGTACTCAGACAGATGTGTAAGTCTCTCCCTGTTAGAACACAGTCTCTCCATCACCAAGTCCTCAGCCAGATGTGTAAATCTCTCCCTTTACTGTACCCAGTCTCTCCATCAGCAAGTCTTCAGCCAGATATGTAAAACTCTCCCTTTCAGTACACAGTCTCTGCATCAGCATGTCTTCAGCCAGATGTGTAAGTCTCCCTCTGTCAATACACAGCCTCTAATCAGTAAGTGCTCAGCCAGATGTGTAAGTCTCTCCCTTTCAGTACACAGCCTCTCCATCAGCAATTGTTCAGCCAGATGTATAAGCCTCTCCCTGTCAGTACACAGTCTCTCTATCAGCAAGTCTTCTTCCAGATGTGTTAGTGTCTCCCTATCATTACACATTCTGTCCATCAGCAAATCCTCAGCCAGATGTGTAAGACTCTCCATGTCAGTACACAGTCTCTCCATGAGCTGGTCCTCAATCAGATGTGTAAATCTCTCCCTGTCAGTACACAGTCTCTCCATCAGCAAGTCTTCAGCCAGATGTTTAAGTCTCTCTCTGTCAATACACAGTCTCTCCATCAGCAAGTCCCCAGCCAGATGTGTAAGTCTCTCCCTGTCAGTACATAGTCTCTCCATCAGCAGGCCCTCAGCCATATGTGTAAGTCTCTGACTATCATTACACAGCCTCTCCATCAGCATGTCCTCAGCCAGATGTGTAAATCTCACCGATCAGAACACAGTCTCTCCATCAGCAAGTCCTCAGCCAGATGTGTAAATATTCGCTGTCAGTACACAGTCTCTCCATCAGCAAGTCCTCATCCAGATGTGTACGTCGCTTTCCTGTCAGTACACAGTTTCTCCATCAGCAAGTCCACTTCCAGATGTGTACGTCGCTTTCCTGTCAGTACACAGTTTCTCCATCAGCAAGTCCTCATCCAGATGTGTACGTCACTTTCCTGTCAGTACACAGTTTCTCCATCAGCAAGTCTTCATCCAGATGTGCATGTCGCTTTCCTGTCAGTACACAGTTTCTCCATCAGTAAGTACTCAGACAGATGTGTAAGTCTCTCCCTGTTAGAACACAGTCTCTCCATCAGCAAGTCCTCAGCCAGATGTGTAAATCTCTCCCTGTCAGTACACAGCTGCTCCAACAGCAAGTCCTCAGCCAGATGTGTAAATCTCTCCCTTTACTGTACCCAGTCTCTCCATCAGCAAGTCTTCAGCCAGATATGTAAAACTCTCCCTGTCAGTACACAGTCTCTGCATCAGCAAGTCTTCAGCCAGATGTGTAAGTCTCTCTCTGTCAATACACAGCCTCTAATCAGTAAGTGCTCAGCCAGATGTGTAAGTCTCTCCCTTTCAGTACACAGCCTCTCCATCAGCAATTGTTCAGCCAGATGTATAAGCCTCTCCCTATCAGTACACAGTCTCTCTATCAGCAAGTCTTCTTCCAGATGTGTTAGTGTCTCCCTATCATTACACATACTCTCCATCAACAAGTCATCAGCCAGATGTGTAAGTCTCTCCCTTTCATTTCACAGTATCTCCATCAGCAAGTCCTCAGCCAGATGTGTAAATCTCTCCCTGTCAGTACACAGTCTCTCCACGAGCTGGTCCTCAACCAGATGTGTAAATCTCTCCCTGTCAGTACACAGCCTCTCCATCAGCAAGTCCTCAGCCAGATGTGTTAGACTCTCCCTGTCAGTACACAGCGTCTCCATCAGCAAGTCCCCAGCCAGAAATGAAAATCTCTCCCTGTCGGTACACAGTCTCTCCATCAGCAAGTCTTCAGCCAGATGTTTAAGTCTCTCTCTGTCAATACACAGTCTCTCCATCAGCAAGTCCTCAGCCAGATGTGTAAGTCTCTCCCTGTCAGTACATAGTCTCTCCATCAGCAGGCCCTCAGCCATATGTGTAAGTCTCTGACTATCATTACACAGCCTCTCCATCAGCATGTCCTCAGCCAGATGTGTAAATCTCACCCGATCAGAACACAGTCTCTCCATCAGCAAGTCCTCAGCCAGATGTGTAAATATTCGCTGTCAGTACACAGTCTCTCCATCAGCAAGTCCTCATCCAGATGTGTACGTCGCGTTCCTGTCAGTACACAGTTTCTCCATCAGCAAGTCCTCATCCAGATGTGTACGTCGCTTTCCTGTCAGTACACAGTTTCTCCATCAGCAAGTCCTCATCCAGATGTGTACGTTGCTTTCCTGTCAGTACACAGTTTCTCCCTCAGCAAGTACTCAGCCAGATGTGTAAGTCTCTCCCTGTTAGAACACAGTCTCTCCATCACCAAGTCCTCAGCCAGATGTGTAAATCTCTCCCTTTACTGTACCCAGTCTCTCCATCAGCAAGTCTTCAGCCAGATATGTAAAACTCTCCCTGTCAGTACACAGTCTCTGCATCAGCAAGTCTTCAGCCAGATGTGTAAGTCTCTCTCTGTCAATACACAGCCTCTAATCAGTAAGTGCTCAGCCAGATGTGTAAGTCTCTCCCTTTCAGTACACAGCCTCTCCATCAGCAATTGTTCAGCCAGATGTATAAGCCTCTCCCTGTCAGTACACAGTCTCTCTATCAGCAAGTCTTCTTCCAGATGTGTTAGTGTCTCCCTATCATTACACATTCTCTCCATCAGCAAATCCTCAGCCAGATGTGTAAGACTCTCCATGTCAGTACACAGTCTCTCCATGAGCTGGTCCTCAACCAGATGCGTAAATCTCTCACTGTCAGTACACAGCCTCTCCATCAGCAAGTCCTCAGCCAGATGTGTTAGACTCTCCCTATCAGTACACAGCATCTCCATCAGCAAGTCCCCAGCCAGAAATGAAAATCTCTCCCTGTCGGTACACAGTCTCTCCATCAGCAAGTCTTCAGCCAGATGTTTAAGTCTCTCTCTGTCAATACACAGTCTCTCCATCAGCAAGTCCTCAGCCAGATGTGTAAGTCTCTCCCTGTCAGTACATAGTCTCTCCATCAGCAGGCCCTCAGCCATATGTGTAAGTCTCTGACTATCATTACACAGCCTCTCCATCAGCATGTCCTCAGCCAGATGTGTAAATCTCACCCGATCAGAACACAGTCTCTCCATCAGCAAGTCCTCAGCCAGATGTGTAAATATTCGCTGTCAGTACACAGTCTCTCCATCAGCAAGTCCTCATCCAGATGTGTACGTCACGTTCCTGTCAGTACACAGTTTCTCCATCAGCAAGTCCTCATCCAGATGTGTACGTCGCTTTCCTGTCAGTACACAGTTTCTCCATCAGCAAGTCCTCATCCAGATGTGTACGTTGCCTTCCTGTCATTACACCATCTCTCAATCAGCAAGTCCTCAGCCAGATGTGTAAGTCTCTCCCTGTCAGTACACAGTCTCTCCATCAGCAGGTCCTAAGCCAGATGTGTAAGTCTCTCCCTGTCATTACACAGTCTCTCCATCAGCAAGTCCTCAGCCAGATGTTTGAGTCTCTGCCTGTCAGTTCAGTCTCTCCATCAGCAGGTCCTCAGCCAGATGTGTAATTCTACCCTGTCTACACACAGCCTCACCATCAGCAAGTCCTCATCCAGATGTGTAAGTCTCTCCCTGTCAGTACACAGTCTCTGCATCAGCAAGTCCTCAGCCTGATGTGTAAGTCTCTCCCTGTCAGAACACAGTCTCTCCATCAGCAACTCCTCAGTCAGATGTTTAGATCTCTCCCTGTCAGAACACAGTCTCTCCATCAGCAACTCCTCAGCCAGATGTGTAAGTCTCTCCCTGTCAGTACACAGAGTCTCCATCAGCAAGTCCCCAGCCAGAAATGAAAACCTCTCCCTGTCAGTACACAGTCTCTCCATCAGCAAGTCTTCAGCCAGATGTTTAAGTCTCTCTCTGTCAATACACAGTCTCTCCATCAGCAAGTCCTCAGCCAGATGTGTAAGTCTCTCCCTGTCAGTACATAGTCTCTCCATCAGCAGGCCCTCAGCCATATGTGTAAGTCTCTGACTATCATTACACAGCCTCTCCATCAGCATGTCCTCAGCCAGATGTGTAAATCTCACCCGATCAGAACACAGTCTCTCCATCAGCAAGTCCTCAGCCAGATGTGTAAATATTCGCTGTCAGTACACAGTCTCTCCATCAGCAAGTCCTCATCCAGATGTGTACGTCGCTTTCCTGTCAGTACACAGTTTCTCCATCAGCAAGTCCTCTTCCAGATGTGTATGTCGCTTTCCTGTCAGTACACAGTTTCTCCATCAGCAAGTCCTCATCCAGATGTGTATGTCGCTTTCCTATCAGTACACAGTTTCTCCATCAGTAAGTACTCAGCCAGATGTGTAAGTCTCTCCCTGTTAGAACACAGTCTCTCCATCAGCAAGTCCTCAGCCAGATGTGTAAATCTCTCCCTGTCAGTACACAGCTGCTCCAACAGCAAGTCCTCAGCCAGATGTGTAAATCTCTCCCTTTACTGTACCCAGTCTCTCCATCAGCAAGTCTTCAGCCAGATATGTAAAACTCTCCCTGTCAGTACACAGTCTCTGCATCAGCAAGTCTTCAGCCAGATGTGTAAGTCTCTCTCTGTCAATACACAGCCTCTAATCAGTAAGTGCTCAGCCAGATGTGTAAGTCTCTCCCTTTCAGTACACAGCCTCTCCATCAGCAATTGTTCAGCCAGATGTATAAGCCTCTCCCTGTCAGTACACAGCCTCTCTATCAGCAAGTCTTCTTCCAGATGTGTTATGGTCTCCCTATCATTACACATTCTCTCCATCAGCAAGTCATCAGCCAGATGTGTAAGTCTCTCCCTTTCATTTCACAGTATCTCCATCAGCAAGTCCTCAGCCAGATGTGTAAATCTCTCCCTGTCAGTACACAGTCTCTCCACGAGCTGGTCCTCAACCAGATGTGTAAATCTCTCCCTGTCAGTACACAGCCTCTCCATCAGCAAGTCCTCAGCCAGATGTGTTAGACTCTCCCTGTCAGTACACAGCGTCTCCATCAGCAAGTCCCCAGCCAGAAATGAAAATCTCTCCCTGTCGGTACACAGTCTCTCCATCAGCAAGTCTTCAGCCAGATGTTTAAGTCTCTCTCTGTCAATACACAGTCTCTCCATCAGCAAGTCCTCAGCCAGATGTGTAAGTCTCTCCCTGTCAGTACATAGTCTCTCCATCAGCAGGCCCTCAGCCATATGTGTAAGTCTCTGACTATCATTACACAGCCTCTCCATCAGCATGTCCTCAGCCAGATGTGTAAATCTCACCCGATCAGAACACAGTCTCTCCACCAGCAAGTCCTCAGCCAGATGTGTAAATATTCGCTGTCAGTACACAGTCTCTCCATCAGCAAGTCCTCATCCAGATGTGTACGTCGCGTTCCTGTCAGTACACAGTTTCTCCATCAGCAAGTCCTCATCCAGATGTGTACGTCGCTTTCCTGTCAGTACACAGTTTCTCCATCAGCAAGTCCTCATCCAGATGTGTACGTTGCTTTCCTGTCAGTACACAGTTTCTCCCTCAGCAAGTACTCAGCCAGATGTGTAAGTCTCTCCCTGTTAGAACACAGTCTCTCCATCACCAAGTCCTCAGCCAGATGTGTAAATCTCTCCCTTTACTGTACCCAGTCTCTCCATCAGCAAGTCTTCAGCCAGATATGTAAAACTCTCCCTGTCAGTACACAGTCTCTGCATCAGCAAGTCTTCAGCCAGATGTGTAAGTCTCTCTCTGTCAATACACAGCCTCTAATCAGTAAGTGCTCAGCCAGATGTGTAAGTCTCTCCCTTTCAGTACACAGCCTCTCCATCAGCAATTGTTCAGCCAGATGTATAAGCCTCTCCCTGTCAGTACACAGTCTCTCTATCAGCAAGTCTTCTTCCAGATGTGTTAGTGTCTCCCTATCATTACACATTCTCTCCATCAGCAAATCCTCAGCCAGATGTGTAAGACTCTCCATGTCAGTACACAGTCTCTCCATGAGCTGGTCCTCAACCAGATGTGTAAATCTCTCCCTGTCAGTACACAGCCTCTCCATCAGCAAGTCCTCAGCCAGATGTGTTAGACTCTCCCTGTCAGTACACAGCGTCTCCATCAGCAAGTCCCCAGCCAGAAATGAAAATCTCTCCCTGTCGGTACACAGTCTCTCCATCAGCAAGTCTTCAGCCAGATGTTTAAGTCTCTCTCTGTCAATACACAGTCTCTCCATCAGCAAGTCCTCAGCCAGATGTGTAAGTCTCTCCCTGTCAGTACATAGTCTCTCCATCAGCAGGCCCTCAGCCATATGTGTAAGTCTCTGACTATCATTACACAGCCTCTCCATCAGCATGTCCTCAGCCAGATGTGTAAATCTCACCCGATCAGAACACAGTCTCTCCATCAGCAAGTCCTCAGCCAGATGTGTAAATATTCGCTGTCAGTACACAGTCTCTCCATCAGCAAGTCCTCATCCAGATGTGTACGTCGCGTTCCTGTCAGTACACAGTTTCTCCATCAGCAAGTCCTCATCCAGATGTGTACGTCGCTTTCCTGTCAGTACACAGTTTCTCCATCAGCAAGTCCTCATCCAGATGTGTACGTTGCCTTCCTGTCATTACACCATCTCTCAATCAGCAAGTCCTCAGCCAGATGTGTAAGTCTCTCCCTGTCAGTACACAGTCTCTCCATCAGCAGGTCCTAAGCCAGATGTGTAAGTCTCTCCCTGTCATTACACAGTCTCTCCATCAGCAAGTCCTCAGCCAGATGTTTGAGTCTCTGCCTGTCAGTTCAGTCTCTCCATCAGCAGGTCCTCAGCCAGATGTGTAATTCTACCCTGTCTACACACAGCCTCACCATCAGCAAGTCCTCATCCAGATGTGTAAGTCTCTCCCTGTCAGTACACAGTCTCTGCATCAGCAAGTCCTCAGCCAGATGTGTAAGTCTCTCCCTGTCAGAGCACAGTCTCTCCATCAGCAACTCCTCAGTCAGATGTTTAGATCTCTCCCTGTCAGAACACAGTCTCTCCATCAGCAACTCCTCAGCCAGATGTGTAAGTCTCTCCCTGTCAGTACACAGAGTCTCCATCAGCAAGTCCTCAGCCAGATGTGTAAGTCTTTCCCTTTCAGTACACAGTCTCTACAAAAACAATTCCTCAGCCAGATGTGTAAGTCTCTCCCTTTCAGTACACAGTCTCTAAAAAAACAATTCCTCAGCCAGATGTGTAAGTCTCTCCCTGCCTGTTCAGACTCTCCATCAGCAAGTCATCTTCCAGATGTGTAAGTCTCTCCCTGTCAGTACACAGAGTCTCCATCAGCAAGTCCTCAGCCAGATGTTTAGATCTCTCCCTGTCAGAACACAGTCTCTCCATCAGCATGTCCTCAGCCAGATGTGTAATTCTACCCTGTCTGCACACAGCCTCACCATCAGCAAGTCCTCAGCCAGATGTGTAATTCTCTCCCTGTCAGTACACATCCTCTCAATCAGCAAGTCCTCAGCCAGTTGTGTAAGTCTCTCCCTATCAGTACACAGTCTCTCCAAAAACAATTCCTCAGCCAGATGTGTAAGTCTCTCCCTCTCAGTACACAGCCTCTCCATCAGCAAGTCCTCAGCCAGTTGTGTAAGTCTCTCCCTATCAGTACACAGTCTCTCCAAAAACAATTCCTCAGCCAGATGTGTAAGTCTCTCACTGTCAGTACACAGTCTCTCCATCAGCAAGTCTTCAGCCAGATGTGTATTTCTCTCCATGTCATTACACAGTCTCTCCATCAGCAAGTCCTCAGTCAGACGTGTAAGTCTCTCCCTGTCAGTACACAGACTCGCCATCAGCAAGTCCTCAGCCAGATGTGAGATCACTCCCTGCCAGTACACAGTCACTCCATCAGCAAGTCTTCAGCCAGATGTGTATTTCTCTCCATGTCATTACACAGTCTCTCCATCAGCAAGTCCTCAGCCAGATGTTTGGATCTCTCCCTGTCAGAACACAGTCTCTACATCAGCGGGTCCACAGCCAGATGTGAAGGTCACTCCCTGTGTGTAATCAGTGTCTCCATCAGCAAGTCTTCAGCCAGATGTGTAAGTCTCTCCCTGTCAGTACACAGTCTCTCCATCTGCAAGTTCTCAGCCAGATGTGTAGGTCTCTCCCTGTCAGTACACAGTCTCTCCATCAACAAATTCTCAGAGAGATGTGCAAGTCTCTCCATGTCATTACACAGTCTCTACATCAGCAAGTCCTCAGCCAGATGTGTAAATCTCTCCCTGTCAGTTCACAGTCTCTCCACCAGCAAGTCCAAAGCCAGATGTGTAAGTCTCTCACTGTCAGCACACAGTCTCTCCACCAGCAAGTCCAAAGCCAGATGTGTAAGTCTCTCACTGTCAGTACACAGTCTCTCCACCAGCAAGTCCAAAGCCAGATGTGTAAATCTCTCCCTGTCAGTACACAGTCTCTCCAAAAACAATTCCTCAGCCAGATGTGTAAGTCTTTCCCTGTCATTTAACAGTCTCTCCATCAACAGGTCCTCAGCCAGATGTGTAATTCTACCCTGTCTGCACACAGCCTCACCATCAGCAAGTCCTCATCCAGATGTGTAAATCTCTCCCTGTCAGTATTCTGTCACTCCATCAGCAAGTCCTCAGCCCGATGTGTAATTCTCTCCCTATCAGTACACATACTCTCCATCAGCAAGTCCACAGCCAGATGTTTAGTCTCTCCCTGTCAGTACACAGTCTTTCCATCATCAATTCATCAGCCAGATGTTTATGTCTGTGCCTGGCAGTACAGACTCTCCATCAGCAAGTCTTCAGCCAGATGTGTAAATCTCTCCCTGTCAGTTCACAGTCTCTCCAAAAGCAAGTCCTCAGCCAGATGTGTAAGTCTCTCCCTGTCATTACACAATCTCTCCATCAGCAAGTCCTAAGCCAGATGTGTAAGTCACTCCCTGTCAGTACACAGTCTCTCCATCAGCAAGTCCTAAGCCAGATGTGTAAGTCACTCCCTGTCAGTACACAGTCTCTCCATCTGCAAGTACTCAGCCAGATGTGTAGGTCTCTCCCTGTCAGTACACAGCCTCTCCATCAGCAAGTCTTCAGCCAGATGTGTAAGTCTCTCCCTGTCAGTTCACAGTCTCTACATAAGCAAATCCTCTGCCAGATGTGTAAGTCTCTCCCTGTCAGTTCACAGTCTCTACATAAGCAAATCCTCTGCCAGATGTGTAAGTCTCTCCCTGTCAGTACCCAGTCACTCCATCAGCAGGTCCTCAGCCAGATGCTTAAGTCTCTCTTTGTCAGTATACAGTCTCTCCATCAGCAAGACCACAGCCCAATGTTTAGTCTCTCCCTGTCAGTACACAGACTCTCCATCAGCAAGTCCTCAGCCAGATGTGTAAGTCTCTCCCTGTCAGTACACAGTCTCTCCAAAAACAATTCCTCAGCCAGATGTGTAAGTCTCTCCCTGTCAGTACACAGTCTCTCCATCAGCAAGTCCTCAGCCAGATGTGTAAGTCTCTCCCTGTCAGTACACAGTCTCTCCATCAGCAAGTCCTCAGCCAGATGTGTAGGTCTCTCCCTGCCAGTGTACAGTCACTCCATCAGCAAGTCTTCAGCCAGATGTGTATTTCTCTCCCTCTCAGTACACAGTCTCTCCATCAGCAAGTCCTCAGCCAGATGTGTTAGTCTCTCCCTGTCAGTTCACAGTCTCTCCATCAGCAGGTCCTCAGCCAGATGTGTAATTCTACCCTTTCTGCACACAGCTTTACCATCAGAAAGTCCTCATCCAGATGTGTAAATCTCTCCCTGTCAGTACACAGTCTCTCCATCAGCAAGTCCTCAGCCAGATGTGTAAGTCTCTCCCTGTCAGTTCAGAGCCTCACCATCAGCAAGTCCTCAGCCAGATGTGTAAGTCTCTCCCTGTCAGTACACAGTCTCTACATCAGCGGGTCCTCAGCCAGATGTGAAGGTCTCTCCCTGTGTGTAATCAGTGTCTCCATCAGCAAGTCTTCAGCCAGATGTGCATTTCTCTCCCTCTCAGTACACAGTCTCTCCATCAGCAAGTCCTAAGCCAGATGTGTAAGTCTCTCCCTGTCAGTACACAGTCTCTCCATCAGCAAATCCTCAGAGAGATGTGCAAGTCTCTCCATGTCATTACACAGTCTCTCCATCAGCAAGTCCTCTGCCTGATGTGTAAGTCTCTCCCTGTCAGTTCACAGTCTCTCCAACAGCAAGTCCAAAGCCAGATGTGTAAGTCTCTCGCTGTCATTACACAATCTCTCCATCAGCAAGTCCTAAGCCAGATGTTTAAGTCTCTCCCTGTCAGTACACAGTCTCTCCATCTGCAAGTACTCAGCCAGATGTGTAGGTCTCTCCCTGTCTGTAATCAGTGTCTCCATCAGCAAGTCTTCAGCCAGATGTGTAAGTCTATCCCTGTCAGTACACAGTCTCTCCATCAGCAAGACCACAGACAGATGTGTAATTCTCTCCATGTCATTGCACAGTCTCTCCATCAGCAAGTCCTCAGCCAGATGTGTAAGTCTCTCCCTGTCAGTACACTGTCTCTCCAACAGCAAGTCCTCAGCCAGATGTCTAAGTCTCCCCCTGTCAGTACACCGTCTCTCAATCAGCAAGTCCTCAGCCAGATGTGTAATTCTCTCCCTGTCAGTACACATCCTCTCCATCAGCAAGTCCTAAGCCAGATGTGTAAGTCTCTCCCTGTCAGTACACAGTCTCTCCATCTGCAAGTTCTCAGCCAGATGTGTAGGTCTCTCCCTGTCAGTACACAGCCTCTCCATCAACAAATTCTCAGAGAGATGCGCAAGTCTCTCCATGTCATTACACAGTCTCTCCATCAGCAAGTCCTCAGCCAGATGTTTAGTCTCTCCCTGTCAGTACACAGTCTCTCCACCAGCAGGTCCTCTGCCAGATGTGTAAATCTGTCCCTGTCAGTACACAGTCTCTCCAGCAGCAAGTCCTCAGCCAGATGCTTAAGTCTCTCTTTGTCAGTACACAGTTTCTCCATCAGCAAGTCCTCAATCAGACGTGTAAGTCTCTCCCTGTCAGTACACAGTCTCTCCATCAGCAAGTCCTCAGCCAGATGTGTAAGTCTCTCCCTGTCAGTACACATCCTCTCAATCAGCAAGTCCTCAGCCAGTTGTGTAAGTCTCTCCCTATCAGTACACAGTCTCTCCAAAAACAATTCCTCAGCCAGATGTGTAAGTCTCTCCCTCTCAGTACACAGCCTCTCCATCAGCAAGTCCTCAGCCAGTTGTGTAAGTCTCTCCCTATCAGTACACAGTCTCTCCAAAAACAATTCCTCAGCCAGATGTGTAAGTCTCTCACTGTCAGTACACAGTCTCTCCATCAGCAAGTCTTCAGCCAGATGTGTATTTCTCTCCATGTCATTACACAGTCTCTCCATCAGCAAGTCCTCAGTCAGACGTGTAAGTCTCTCCCTGTCAGTACACAGACTCGCCATCAGCAAGTCCTCAGCCAGATGTGAGATCACTCCCTGCCAGTACACAGTCACTCCATCAGCAAGTCTTCAGCCAGATGTGTATTTCTCTCCATGTCATTACACAGTCTCTCCATCAGCAAGTCCTCAGCCAGATGTTTGGATCTCTCCCTGTCAGAACACAGTCTCTACATCAGCGGGTCCACAGCCAGATGTGAAGGTCACTCCCTGTGTGTAATCAGTGTCTCCATCAGCAAGTCTTCAGCCAGATGTGTAAGTCTCTCCCTGTCAGTACACAGTCTCTCCATCTGCAAGTTCTCAGCCAGATGTGTAGGTCTCTCCCTGTCAGTACACAGTCTCTCCATCAACAAATTCTCAGAGAGATGTGCAAGTCTCTCCATGTCATTACACAGTCTCTACATCAGCAAGTCCTCAGCCAGATGTGTAAATCTCTCCCTGTCAGTTCACAGTCTCTCCACCAGCAAGTCCAAAGCCAGATGTGTAAGTCTCTCACTGTCAGCACACAGTCTCTCCACCAGCAAGTCCAAAGCCAGATGTGTAAGTCTCTCACTGTCAGTACACAGTCTCTCCACCAGCAAGTCCAAAGCCAGATGTGTAAATCTCTCCCTGTCAGTACACAGTCTCTCCAAAAACAATTCCTCAGCCAGATGTGTAAGTCTTTCCCTGTCATTTAACAGTCTCTCCATCAACAGGTCCTCAGCCAGATGTGTAATTCTACCCTGTCAGTACACAGTCTCTCCATCAGCAAGTCCTCAGCCCGATGTGTAATTCTCTCCCTATCAGTACACATACTCTCCATCAGCAAGTCCACAGCCAGATGTTTAGTCTCTCCCTGTCAGTACACAGTCTTTCCATCATCAATTCATCAGCCAGATGTTTATGTCTGTGCCTGGCAGTACAGACTCTCCATCAGCAAGTCTTCAGCCAGATGTGTAAATCTCTCCCTGTCAGTTCACAGTCTCTCCAAAAGCAAGTCCTCAGCCAGATGTGTAAGTCTCTCCCTGTCATTACACAATCTCTCCATCAGCAAGTCCTAAGCCAGATGTGTAAGTCACTCCCTGTCAGTACACAGTCTCTCCATCAGCAAGTCCTAAGCCAGATGTGTAAGTCACTCCCTGTCAGTACACAGTCTCTCCATCTGCAAGTACTCAGCCAGATGTGTAGGTCTCTCCCTGTCAGTACACAGCCTCTCCATCAGCAAGTCTTCAGCCAGATGTGTAAGTCTCTCCCTGTCAGTTCACAGTCTCTACATAAGCAAATCCTCTGCCAGATGTGTAAGTCTCTCCCTGTCAGTTCACAGTCTCTACATAAGCAAATCCTCTGCCAGATGTGTAAGTCTCTCCCTGTCAGTACCCAGTCACTCCATCAGCAGGTCCTCAGCCAGATGCTTAAGTCTCTCTTTGTCAGTATACAGTCTCTCCATCAGCAAGACCACAGCCCAATGTTTAGTCTCTCCCTGTCAGTACACAGACTCTCCATCAGCAAGTCCTCAGCCAGATGTGTAAGTCTCTCCCTGTCAGTACACAGTCTCTCCAAAAACAATTCCTCAGCCAGATGTGTAAGTCTCTCCCTGTCAGTACACAGTCTCTCCATCAGCAAGTCCTCAGCCAGATGTGTAAGTCTCTCCCTGTCAGTACACAGTCTCTCCATCAGCAAGTCCTCAGCCAGATGTGTAGGTCTCTCCCTGCCAGTGTACAGTCACTCCATCAGCAAGTCTTCAGCCAGATGTGTATTTCTCTCCCTCTCAGTACACAGTCTCTCCATCAGCAAGTCCTCAGCCAGATGTGTTAGTCTCTCCCTGTCAGTTCACAGTCTCTCCATCAGCAGGTCCTCAGCCAGATGTGTAATTCTACCCTTTCTGCACACAGCTTTACCATCAGAAAGTCCTCATCCAGATGTGTAAATCTCTCCCTGTCAGTACACAGTCTCTCCATCAGCAAGTCCTCAGCCAGATGTGTAAGTCTCTCCCTGTCAGTTCAGAGCCTCACCATCAGCAAGTCCTCAGCCAGATGTGTAAGTCTCTCCCTGTCAGTACACAGTCTCTACATCAGCGGGTCCTCAGCCAGATGTGAAGGTCTCTCCCTGTGTGTAATCAGTGTCTCCATCAGCAAGTCTTCAGCCAGATGTGCATTTCTCTCCCTCTCAGTACACAGTCTCTCCATCAGCAAGTCCTAAGCCAGATGTGTAAGTCTCTCCCTGTCAGTACACAGTCTCTCCATCAGCAAATCCTCAGAGAGATGTGCAAGTCTCTCCATGTCATTACACAGTCTCTCCATCAGCAAGTCCTCTGCCTGATGTGTAAGTCTCTCCCTGTCAGTTCACAGTCTCTCCAACAGCAAGTCCAAAGCCAGATGTGTAAGTCTCTCGCTGTCATTACACAATCTCTCCATCAGCAAGTCCTAAGCCAGATGTTTAAGTCTCTCCCTGTCAGTACACAGTCTCTCCATCTGCAAGTACTCAGCCAGATGTGTAGGTCTCTCCCTGTCTGTAATCAGTGTCTCCATCAGCAAGTCTTCAGCCAGATGTGTAAGTCTATCCCTGTCAGTACACAGTCTCTCCATCAGCAAGACCACAGACAGATGTGTAATTCTCTCCATGTCATTGCACAGTCTCTCCATCAGCAAGTCCTCAGCCAGATGTGTAAGTCTCTCCCTGTCAGTACACTGTCTCTCCAACAGCAAGTCCTCAGCCAGATGTCTAAGTCTCCCCCTGTCAGTACACCGTCTCTCAATCAGCAAGTCCTCAGCCAGATGTGTAATTCTCTCCCTGTCAGTACACATCCTCTCCATCAGCAAGTCCTAAGCCAGATGTGTAAGTCTCTCCCTGTCAGTACACAGTCTCTCCATCTGCAAGTTCTCAGCCAGATGTGTAGGTCTCTCCCTGTCAGTACACAGCCTCTCCATCAACAAATTCTCAGAGAGATGCGCAAGTCTCTCCATGTCATTACACAGTCTCTCCATCAGCAAGTCCTCAGCCAGATGTTTAGTCTCTCCCTGTCAGTACACAGTCTCTCCACCAGCAGGTCCTCTGCCAGATGTGTAAATCTGTCCCTGTCAGTACACAGTCTCTCCAGCAGCAAGTCCTCAGCCAGATGCTTAAGTCTCTCTTTGTCAGTACACAGTTTCTCCATCAGCAAGTCCTCAATCAGACGTGTAAGTCTCTCCCTGTCAGTACACAGACTCTCCATCAGCAAGTCCTCTGCCAGATGTGTAAGTCTCTCCCTGTCATTACACCGTCTCTCAATCAGCAAGTCCTCAGCCAGATGTGTAGGTCTCTCCCTGCCAGTGCACAGTCACTCCATCAGCAGGTCTTCAGCCAGATGTGTATTTCTCTCCCTCTCAGTACACAGTCTCTCCATCAGCAAGTCCTAAGCCAGATGTGTAAGTCTCTCCCTGTCAGAACACAGTCTCTCCATCTGCAAGTTCTCAGCCAGATGTGTAGGTCTCACCCTGTCAGTACACAGCCTCTCCATCAGCAAATCCTCAGAGAGATGTGCAAGTCTCTCCATGTCATTACACAGTCTCTCCATCAGCAAGTCCTCAGCCAGATGTGTAAGTCTCTCCCTGTCAGTACACAGTCTCTCCATCAGCAATTCCTCAGCCAGATGTGTAAGTCTCTCCCTTTCAGTACACATTCTCTCCATCAGCAAGTCCTCAGCCAGATGTGTAAGGCTCTCCCTGTCAGAACACAGTCTCTACATCAGCGGGTCCTCAGCCAGATGTGAAGGTCTCTCACTGTCAGTAAACAGTTTCTCCATCAGCAATTCCTCAGTCAGACGTGTAAGTCTCTCCCTGTCAGTACACAGACTCTCCATCAGCAAGTCCTCAGACAGATGTGTAATTCTCTCCCTGTCATTGCACAGTCTCCCCATCAGCAAGTCCTCAACCAGATGTGTAAATCTCTCCCTGTCAGTACACAGTCTCTCCATCAGCAAGTCCTCAGCCAGATGTGTAAGTCTCTCGATGTCAGTACACAGTCTCTACAAAAACAATTCCTCAGCCAGATGTGTAAGTCTCTCCCTTTCAGTACACAGTCTCTCCATCAGCAAGTCCTCAGCCTGATGTGTAAGTCTCTCCCTGTCAGTACACAGTTTCTACAAAAACAATTCCTCAGCCAGATGTGTAAGTCTCTCCCTGTCAGTTCACAGTCTCTCCATCAGCAGGTCCTCAGCCAGATGTGTAAGTCTCTCCCTGTCAGTTCACAGTCTCTCCATCAGCAGGTCCTCAGCCAGATGTGTAATTCTAGCCTGTCTGCACACAGCCTCACCATCAGCAAGTCCTCATCCAGATGTGTAAATCTCTCCCTGTCAGTACACATTCTCTCGATCAGCAAGTCCTCTGCCAGATGTGTAAGTCTCTCCCTGTCAGTACACAGTCTTTCCATCATCAATTCTTCAGCCAGATGTGTAAATCTCTCCCTGTCAGTACACAGTCTCTCCAACAGCAAGTCCTCAGTCAGATGCTTAAGTCTCTCTTTGTCATTACACAGCCTCTCCATCAGCTAGACCACAGCTAGGTGTGTAAATCTCTCCCTGTCAGTACAGAGCCTCTCCATCAGCAAGTCCTCAGCCAGATGTTTAAGTCTCTCCCTGTCAGTTCACAGTCTCTCCAAAAACAATTCCTCAGCCAGATGTTTGAGTCTCTCCCTGTCAGTTCACAGTCTCTCCATCAGCAAATCCACAGCTAGGTGTGTAAATCTCTCCCTGTCAGTACACAGTCTCTCCATCAGCAAGTCCTAAGCCAGATGTTTTAGTCTCTCCCTGTCAGTTCACAGTCTCTCCATCAGCAGGTCCTCAGCCAGATGTGTAAGTCTCTCCCTGTCAGTACACAGTCTCTCCATCAGTCCTCAGTTACGCCTCCTCATGTTGACTCACGGAAACAGGCTCCCTCGTGGCTTTGGGCTAAAGCTTCAGAGGAACCCCGGGGTGTTTTGGCCCCAGACACGCCGTGTGTGGGCCCATCTGCATGTGGACAAGTGCTGGCACATGAACCAACCTCCCAGCTGTGGGTGAATAGCTCCACTGCCTTGTAGATACATGGGGAGGGTTGAAGACTGAGGGAGTAAAACCCTGACCTATAATCTGGAGTGGAGCCCAAAGAGAGACCGATGTCTCAATTCCTCATCTTTCCGGCAACTCCTGGAACCGGGCCGGTGCCAAGCGTGACGCTTTGCATCCCTTTGCGCTCAATCAGAGAGGTCAAGAGGGGTCCCTGACGTTTGGGCAGCCCAGAGTCTGCATTAATTTTGCCCTGGAGGACACTCCAGTGTCACTGCAGAACTTTATCACAACACGGGAGACAGCAGTTACAGCCCAACTCGATTGGTGTAGAGAACGGGTGCTACGGGCTGTCTCCCATGGTGAGAGGGAGCATCGTGTCCCAATGGTCAGCCATCGCCAGCCTCAAGTCCAGCAGCCCCCGAGTAGTGAGGTGCTGACCTGCCACAGTCCATCTGCTTCAATGGGTGTTTGCAGATTTGAGTCACTTATCAAAAAGCAGACAGAATCCATCGTACCTGGGCAAATAAATAAAACAAACAAAATGAAAGGCAACCCCAACTCTTTGATTGACAAACTGGAACGTCACGACCACGTGCATGGGGTTTACAGACGACTTGCAGCTGGTCAATAACCCAAGCAAGACAACCGTGATCAACATGGCTGTACATTGACAGGGCTTCCCAACAAGAGACCAGGCTCCCACTCGGAGTAAAACATTACCCGTTCATCTGGCAGAGGAAAGAGTTCAGAGGAATGTGTGAGCAAGGTGTAGGCTTCGCTGTAAGGAACTCGCTACTCGATAATCGAACCCCACACAAATGGTTCAGGTGTTCTCTCCATCCACCTGTCAAACAGGGTCAGTTAACCTCATGAGTATCTGTGCTCCAGCAGAGAGGTGAAAGACCAGTTCTGTGAGGAGTTTGACGCTGCTTTCAGCAGAATCCCTGAGTCAGAACATCTTTACTATTGGGGGATTTTAACACAAGGGTGGGTACAGACCATGTGGCACAGTCCTCACACCTTGGACATTGTGCTCTGAGAAAGCTAAATGAGAACAGACGGACTAATTGAGTTCTGCTGCTACCACGAGCTTTGTGTAACTAACACCGTCTTACAGAACAAACCATGGCACAAGGCATCCCAGAGACATCCAAGATTGGGTCATTGGCGCCAGCCGGATCTGAGCATCACCTGACATGACTCTGAACAGGATTCCCGACACACACAGCTACCACAGCGCTGACTGTGATACAGATCCCTCCCTGGCCTGCACTCATGTGGGGATGTAACCCTTGAAGATTTTTCATTCAAAGCACAAATGCTGTCCTCGTATCAACATCAGCCATAAGGGCTACCCAATAAAAACCAACATACCCTCAACTGGATTAAACAGGCACTCTGGCGTTCCCACACAGAGTGCCAGAAACAAAATGGAACATACTTCGGGACACCATCTACAATACCACACCCTCAACATATGGGGAACAAGAGCGGAAAAATGCTGACAGGTTCCATCCCGGCGATGTGAACATTGAACCTGCCATTGAAGCAAGCAATCCACTTTTATTAATTACAAGAGAGACCCAACCTGGAAAACTTGGAATGGACTAAGAGCCACTCGAAGTGAAGGCCAGCAGACTGCTAGGCAGCGTGTCAACGACATTATTACAACTCTGCCAGAATATCCAGATGTCCCTCGACACAGGGAATGCATGATGGGATCAGAAAAGGACAACTGGGTCCACCAACGAAGGAAACAGCTCCATGGAAAACCAAGGCAGGGGAGGTCATCACCGACTGTAATAAAGAGGCGGAGAGATGGGTGGAACGCTACCTTGAGCTGGACTCTAGGGAGAACATTGTCACCGAGGAAACTCTAGACACCACAGAAAGCCTGTCCATCAGGGCAAAGCTGGATATTGAAGCCACAGTAGAGGAGCTGAGCAAAGTTACTGACTCACTTGCAATGGGCAAAACTCCAGGTGCTGATGCTCTACTGCCTGAACTCATTAAGCACGAGAAACCAGCACCTCCTGCAGCAACTACACAAACTTCTGTGTCTCTGTTGGAGGGAAGGGGCAGTGCCCAGGGTAAATGATGTAAAGATTGTGACCCTGTACAAGAATAGGGGGGCCCACAGTGATTGCAATAACTATTGAGGCCTCTCCTTGCTGAGTATCACGGGAACAGTATATGTCCATGTTGTCATCGTCAGACTGCAGATCCTGGATGAACGGATCCACCCTGAATCCCTGTGTGGTTTTAGAACTGAAAGGTCTACGATGATCTTCTCAGTCCAGCAGCTACAAAGGAAATGTCATGAACAAAGGAGATACTATATGTTGCCTTCATCAATCTCACCAAGGCGTTCCACCATGCCAGCAGAGACGGTCTATTGAAGCTGCTGGAGAAAACTGGCTGCCACTGAAGCTGCTCAAGGTGATCTCCTCTTTCCATGAGGACATGATGGACCCTGTCAGCAATGACGGAGCAACTTTGGAACCCTTCGAGACCCGCAGTGGGGTCAAACAGGGTTGTGTTCTGGCACTGACACCCTTCAGCAGATTCTCCTCTTTGCTGCTGCCTTCAGGTCACTTACAGAGGTGTCCACTCACACATCAGAACTGATGGAAAACTGTTCAAACTTGCTCACCTGAGATCAGAGACGAAAGTGTGCCAAGTCCGCAGCAATGAGCTGTTCTACACTGACCATGCTGCGCTATCCACACTGAGGAACACCTTCAGTAGCAAATGGACAGACTCCCACCTGTAAAGAGTTTGGTTTGACCATCAGCATCAGGAAGACAAGTGTCATGGTCCAGGATGTTTCTGTCCCACCATCTATCAGCATTGACAATGTGACACTGGAGGTGTCTCGCTCCACAATCACCAGCAATCGGCCACTTGATGCTGAAATGAACGCATGCATCACAAAAGCTGCAGCTATTATATCCAAGCTGAGGAAGAGAGTGGGGAACAATAGCAACCTGACTGAGATCATTAAACTGCAAGTCTACCAAGCTTGTGTCCTCAGTGGTGAGACCTGGGCAATATATTCTGGGCAGGAGAAAAAGCTGAACAGTTTCCGTTTTCACTATCTCAGGCGTATCCTCAACATCTCTCGGCAGGACAAGGTCACCAACTCCGAGGTCCTGGAGTGTGCTCATTCTATCAACATACACTCATTGCTCAGCCAATGGCAGCTCTGCTGGCTCAGCCAATCGCATCTCTGCTGGCTCTGCCAATCGCATCTCTGCTGGCTCTGCCAATCGCATCTCTGCTGGCTCAGCCAATCGCATCTCTGCTGGCTCTGCCAATCGCATCTCTGCTGGCTCTGCCAATCGCATCTCTGCTGGCTCTGCCAACCGCATCAGATGGACGACAACCATAAACCCAAAGACCTTCTATATGGTGAATTGGCTGCTGGATCACAACCTTCTGGGCAGCCATACCTCCCTTACAAGCAGACCTGCAAGTGAGATATGAAGATGGCGAACATTGACACTGACAGCTGGGAGACAGTCGCTGACAGCTGTGACCTCAAACCGGCTGCTTGGAAGGGGGTTGGAACAGGTCAACAGCAACAAAAAGCTCAGCCCGATGAGAAAAGAGCCCAGAGAAAACAAAGGGCAGTGAAGCCTGTAGCTTCTCAATGCCCTGTCTTCCTGTGCAGCAAATATAACACAGATTGCCATGTCAGTGAGGCTGCTGAAGCGGAGCAGGTGATGCCCAACACAGAGTGGACCAACACAGGGCAAACCACCATCTTTTATCAGATGCAAATCTGCCACAGGTTTGATAGTCAAATTGAGCAAACTCATTCAAAGATTGGTTTGCTGCCATTGGCACATGAGCAGATGGTCTGACAGAGGGAGAGAGAGTGGAGACAGGTTTTCCGACTTTTAGATATTGTTGCTCCTTCTGAAATTTAGAATCTCTCATCGTCCAAGTCCAGCTTGAAGTTTATCTTTTGTTCTGCTTGCATAGTTTAAGCAGTGGTTACTCAGGAGTCCTTGGTGCGTTTGGAACCCAGCAGGTTTCTCTCTTCTTCACACTGCTCTGCACTTTCCCTGTTACTCCACTGATTACCCAGAGGGGGGACACTTCCACTATTGAGTGACATTTGTCCTTTCATCTTTTCTCTACAATCCATTTGCGAGTGGCCTGCGTGCTGTCCTGACAAGGCAGTTCACCACCTCCCCAGTCCCAAAGCTGGACACCAGGTGTAATTTCATTAATAATCACTGAGCAATGTGAATAAACCTTTCAAACAGAGAACTCAGTGTCAAACTATTCAGCCCTTTGATGCTGCTCCGCAGGACTGGAGAGAGGTGGAGGATCTCTAGGAGCATGTTGGAAAGGCTGTGATCACTGGGATTACACTGGGATTGGGAACACTGGGATTGGGAACACTGGGATTACACTGGGATTGGGATTACTGGGATTACGCTGGGATTGGAATCACTGGGATTACACTGGAATTGGGATCACTGGGATTACACTGGAATTGGGATCACTGGGAATAAATTGGGATTTGGATCATTGGGATACTGGGATTGGGTTTTCTGGGATTACACTGGAACTGGGATCACTGAGGTTACACTGGGATTGAGATCACTGAGGTTGCACTGGAATTGAAATCACTGTGATTACACTGGGATTGGGATCTCTGGGATTACACTGAAATTGAGAAAAGTGCAAAATGTTTTAGGTGATGGGCAATATGATCGGCGCAGGCTTGGAGGGTTGAAGGGCATGTTCCTGTGCTGTACTTTTCTTTGTTCTTTGAGATCACTATGATTACACTGGGATTGGGATCACTGAGGTTACACTGGAATTGAGATCACTATGATTACACTGGGATTGGGATCACTGAGGTAACACTAGGATTGGGATTGCTGGGATTACATTGAGATTGGGATCACTGAGGATATGCTGGGATTCTGATCTCTGGAATTACACTGGGATTGGAATGATTGGGATTACACTGGGATTGGGTTTTCTGGGATTACACTAGGATTGGGATTACTGAGGTTACACTGGGATTGAGGTCACCGAGGTTACACTGGAATTGAAATCACTGTGATTACACTGGGATTGGGATCCCTGGGATTACACTGGAATTGAGATCGCTGGGATCACACTTTGATTGGGATCACTGGATTACACTGGGATTGGGATCTCTGGAATTACACTGGGATTGGGATTTCTGTGATTACATTGGGATTGGGATCACTGAGGTTACACTGGGATTGGGATCTCTGAGGATACACTGGGATTCTGATCTCTGGGGTTACTGGGATTAGGATCACTGGGTTTATATTAGAATTGGGATCATTGGGATTACACTGGGATTGGGTTCATTGGGATTACACTGGGATTGGGTTTTATGGGATAACACTGAAACTGGGATCACTGAGGTTACACTGGGGCTGGGATCATTGTGATTACACTGGGATTGGGATCTCTGGGATTACACTGGAATTGAGATCCCTGTGATTACACTGGGATTGGGATCACTGAGGTTACACTGGGATTGGGATCACTGGGATTACACTGGGATTGGGATCACTGAGGATACACTGGGATTCTGATCTCTGGGATTACACTGGGATTGGGATCACTGGGATTACACTGGAATTGGGATCATTGGGGTTACACTGCGATTGGGATCATTGGGATTACACTGGGATTGGGTTTTCTGGGATTACGCTGGGACTGGGATCACTGAAGTTACACTAGGATTGAGATCACTGAGATTACACTGGAATTGAAATCACTGTGATTACACTGGGATTGTGATCCCTGAGGTTACACTGGGATTGGGATTACAGTCGGATTGTGATTACACTGGAATTGGGATCATTGGGATTTCACTGGGATTGAGATCTCTGGGGTTACACTGGAATTGAGATCACTATGATTACACTGGGATTGGGATCCCTGAGATTACACTGGGATTGGGATTACACTGGTATTGGGATCACTGAGGTTACACTGGGATTGGGATCACTGGGATTACACTGGATTATATAAGAACATAAGAAATAGGAGAAGAGTAGGCCATTCAGCCCCTCAAGCATGCCCCTCCATTCAATAAGATCATGGCTGATCTGCCCCAGGTCTCAACTCCTCTTTCATGCCAGCTCCTCACAGCCCTCGACTCCCCCATATTTCAAAAATCTATCTACCTCCTCTTTAAATACTTTCGGTGATCTAGCCTTCACAACTCTCTGGGGTAGAGAATTCCAGACATTCACTTCCCTCTGAGAGAAGAAATTCCTTCACATCTCAGTTTTAAATGAGTGTCCCCTTATTCTGTAACTATTTCCCCTAGTTCGAGATTCCCTCACTAGTGGAAATATCTTCTCAACATCTACCCTGTCAAGCCCCCTCAGAATCTTGTACGTTTCAATAAGATCACCCCTCATTCTTCTAAACTCTAATGAATAAAGGCCCAATCTGTTTAGCCATTCTTGATAAGTCAACCCCTTCATCCCAGGAATCAGCCTTGTGAATCTCTTTTGAACTGCCTCCAATGCCAGTATATCCTTTCTTAAATACAGGGACCAAAACTTTACACAGTACTCCAGGTGTGGCCTCACCAACACCCTGTACAGCTGTAACAAGACTTCCCTATTTTTAAACTCCAACCCCCTCGCAATACAGGCCAAAATTCCATTTGCCTTCTTAATTACTTGCTGCACCTGCATGATAACTTTTTGTGTTTCATGTACAAGAACACCCAGATCCCTCTGTGCTGCACTTTTTGGAGTCTCTCTCCATTTAAACAATAGTCTGCCTTTTGATTCTTCCTACCAACGTGCATGACCTCACACTTTCCTACATTAAACTCCATCTGCCATGTTTTTGTTCACTCACTCAACCTGTCTGTATCCCCTTGCAGATTCCTTATGTCCTCATCACAACATGCTTTCCCACCTATTTTTGTAACATCAGCAAATTTGGATACATTACACTCTGCTCCCTCCTCCAAGTCATTATTAATATAGATAGTAAATAATTGAGACCCTAGGACTGATCCTTGTGGCCCTCCACTAGTTACGCCTTTCCAACCGGAAAAAGACCCATTGGATCGTTTAGAATCTCTGGGATTACAGTGTATTGGGATCACTGAGGTTACTCTAGGATTGGGATCACTGGGATTGGGATTACACTGGGATTGGGATCACTGAGGTTACACTGGGACTGGGATCACTCAGGCTACATTGGGATTGGGATCACTGGGATTACAGTGGGATTGGGATCATTGAGGTTACACTGAGATTGGGATCTCTGAGGTTACACTGGAATTGGGATCAGTGGGATTACACTGGATTGAGATCACACTGGGACTGGGATGTCTGTGATGACATTGTTGGGATTACTGGGATTATGTTGATGGGTTGGGACTGCTTGTATTAAATTGCTGGGGTGATTTGTCACCCACATGATTTACACTGGCTCTGTTGAATTTTGTAGTGAGCCTGAGATAAATAGTTGCAGGAGCCCCGATGAGTTTTCCTATCAGCACCTGGAATGGGCAGAATTGGACAGGTCCTGTCCACATCCAGGGACCTGAGGCTTGCAGCTGTCAATAGGGACAGGGAGGCTGGTGAGGTGTGGAACTGTCAACCCATGATGCTGCATTCAGTGTAAAGGAGCCATTCCTTTGGTTCTTTAGCTAGTCTCACTCGGTGTGGTAGTGCAATGGTTATGGGCTGGTGTGCTTGAAGGTGGGTGGGTGGTGAGGGGGTCTTGTAAAATTCTGCATCCCAACTGCCCCCGACCTGTTCCCCATTTAATGGGGGTGTGCAGGGTTTGGGGGGGGTGGTGAGGTGGAGGTATCAATCAGCCTGCTTCTCTTTGGACCTATTGCAGCCACTGCCCCCCACCCCCCCACCCCCCCCATTGCTATTCTACCCGCAACAGGGGGAGGACAAGCGGGTGGCCCGACCACTTTTACTGGGTGAGGTGGTGTCGGGCAAGGGAGGGGGGCCTCCTTTGGGGGATCTTCTGTGTCCATTGGAGGCATCCCCCACCCAAGGTCACACCCCTGCCTTTAATCCTCCACCTCTGGCCTCTCAATCTCGGCCCCCTGCCTCCCTCACCCTCCTCACTGGAGCCCTCCACTCAGGCCCCGCCGGTACACTGGACTTACTTTCAGTCCGGCTTCCATAACCTCCTCTTGTTTGGGGACTGCCCACTGCCTGAACCTGGCAATCAGATTGGCCAGTAACTCTCAAGGGCGGGGCTTCCTGGATGGGGCAGAAATCTCACCCTGAGCCAATTCATGTCTCACCAAATGTAACATGTGGCTGGCCCCTGACTAACTTTTTACTGGGGGAACCCGGTGCCCTGTAAAATCGAGCCCTGTGTTACAACTGATGATGATCCAGAGTCTCTGACTAATAATCCTGGGATAATCCGAATCCCACCAAAGCAGGTGAAAGCGATCACTTTCCACCCAGACCGGGTGAGGGGGGCAGATTTCCTCCGCTCAACAACACAGGTGACCGTGGTTTGAGTTTTTATGTCAATCCGACTGCCTCACTTGTACTGACTCCAGGCTTTTGTTGGCAGATTTATAACATTGGAATTCAAAATTCTTCTCATTGCAGTTTGTGGGATCTTGCTATGCGCTGAATGGGCCATCACATCCTCCATCAAACCAGTGAGAGGACTGTTGAACAAACACTAATGTCCTTCTTGAAACCAGCTCCACGAGCATTCGTGCAAAACCCCTGAAAAATCAACTTCGACGGACTGGACGCTGTGTCCGGGTGGCTGAAAACCGTCTCCCCACAAGGTCCTGTTTTCCCAACTCTCAATTGGCCAACATTCCTGGGGAGGGCAAAGAAGATGCTTCAAAGACATTCAGATGCTTTCCTTGAAGCACAGCAGCATTTACGTTAATGACTGCAGGGAGCTTGCTATTAATTGTTCAGAATGGCAACAACTTGTCCACCAAGTTGCATCAGGCTTTGATTCACAACGTCCTAATGAAGCAGAGCGGCAGCAGAGAAAAAAAGAAAAGGAATCAAACCCTGCACTCTGGATCCCACTTCCACATGGGTTGTCCTGTCCTACGTGCCCAAAATCCTGTGGGTCACAAATCGGCCTGTTCAGAAGGGGATTGCAGACAGGAATAAAGGAGTCTTGCTACAATTGTACAGGGTTTTGGTGAGACCACATCTGGAATAGTGTGCGCAGTTTTGGTCTCCACATTTAAGAAAGGATATACTTACACTGGAGATGGTACAGCGAAGGTTCACTAGATTGGTCCTTGGGATGAGGGGGTTGTCCTATGATGAGAGGCTGAGTAAATTGGGTTTATATTCCCTGGAGTTTAGAAGAATGAGAGGTGATCTCATTGAAACCTACAAGATTCTGAAGGGTTTTGACAGGTTTGATGCTGGGAGATTGTTTCCGCTGGTCAGGAGAATCTAAAACACGGGGGCACAGTCTCAGGACAAGGGCCCGATCATTTGGGACTGAGATGAGGAGAAATTACTTCACTCGGAGGGTTGTGAATCTTTGGAATTCTCTACTCCAGAGGGTTGTGGATGCTCCATCATTAAATATATTTAAGGTTGGGATGGACAGAGTTTTGGTCTCTCAGGGAATGAAGGAATATGGGGAGTGGACAGGAAAGTGGAGTTGAGGCCTTGGTTGTATTGAATGGAGGAGCAGGCTCGATGGGCTGAATGGTTTACTCCTTCTGTTCTTATGCCACATGAAGTCCCATGGCAGAAACTCAGGACCCTGAGTAGATGTGGAATCGAGGAGCAGCCAATACCACAATTTGTCTCCATGACAAGCCTTGTAAATTGTGGTGTGCGAATGCTGAACTGAGGATCTGTTACTTATTACTTTGTGTGAGAAGGGAAATGAATTTTCTTTTTGAAAAAAAATGAAAGGCATGCATTTATATAGTGCCTTTCACCTCCACTGGATGTCTCAAAGCTTTTTACAGCCAATGAAGTGTTTTTTGAAGTGTGGTCACTGTTGCAATGTAGGAAGCAAGACATGAAGCAAATACTATCTTGATAACTCTGACTGTGAGCCATACACTGGAGCTCCCACTGGTGGAACCAGAGAGGAATGAGGGACCGAGAAAGGAGAGCAAGCAGGAGGAGGGAAAAAATGATTCAATAAAGTCGAAACTAGAGGACTATCCTGAAACTGGAATGGGATTGCGATGCAGACTGGCTAAAATCCAGCCTTGTATAACCAATAGTCTACAAGATGCACTGCAGGAATTCACCAAGGCTCCTTAGACAGCACCTTCCAAACCCACTCCCACAACCAGCTAGAAGGGCAACAACAGCAGAGAGATGGGAACACCACCACCTGGAAGTTCCCCTCCAAGTCACTCACCATCCTGACTTGGAAATATATCGCCGTTCCTTCACTGTCACTGGGTCAAAATCCTGGAACTCCCTCCCTAACAGCACTGTGGGTGTACCTACACCACATGGACTGCAGCGGTTCAAGAAGGCAGCTCACCACCACCTTCTCAAGGGCAATTAGGGATGGGTAATAAATGCTGGTCCAGCCAGCGAATCCCACATCCCGTGAAAAGGAGAAGCATTTTAAAAAGCGCAGTCCTGTGTGCCCTGAAGGGATTCTGGGATTTTATTACCATCCTTGTCCAATGTTTTGATGTTCAACTCTCTCAGCTAGGCCCCTTTAGCTGATCTCACGCCAGCATTGGCCTCACAAGATCAGTAAATCTCTCTTTGCTTGGAATGGGTTTTTTCATGCATCTTCCTTCCTGGCATCTCTCCAAGTTCCTCTAAGGTTTGTGAACTTTAGTTTCACTTCATTCTTCTAGTGCACTGACTGTCCTTCGATGGATCGACATTACTAGCCCAACCTAACCCACATTCACAACACAATGTGACATTCAGTGCTTCCTCTTTCACACTGATGGAGTCTGTGCACACACCCTGACTCGAGTTAACAAAGTTCCCATCATCCAGGCCAACTCCCTTCAGCTGGAAGCTGAGTTACAAAGGGAAAGGTTTCAGCTGCTGGTTACTGAGTGAAGCCACCAGGCAGGAAGAGCCATCTTCAAACCTTGGCCTCGACTGACCTGCACCAGGATTCGACAGAACACCGAATCAGTCAGGGTCCCCAGTCCCGATCACTGTCAGGGAAAAACAACAACTCTTACATTTAAATAACACCTTTAACATCATAAATCATCCCAAGGAGCTACTCGGAACAGAACTTGACATTGAACCACATGAGGTGATTTTGGGCAGATGACCATAAGCTTGTTCAAAGAGATAGAGTTTTAAGGAAGAAAGTGAGGGGCAGAGGGGTGTAGGGAGGGAACTCCAGAGCTTAGGGCCCAAGCAGCAGCGGTGAGGGGTTAAGGATTGTCTCAACAAGAAAAAGGCCAAGATCTTCTCACCTTCACCTTCCCCCATCCCGGCAGTCACATGATCTGATAACAACATTGGCCAATCACAGGGATCAATCTCTATCAATGAGTCTAAAACAGACTCAAACATGAGGTGAGGAAAACCCCCAGTGGGGGAGGGATTAGGGGACCATAGGCCCAAAATCACCTGTTCCTCCCGAGCACCTTACACTCTCTACACATCAGGTCTCAAACTGCTCATAGATCGGATCACAAAATATTACTTCCTGAAAGAAATGGATCTCATTTACATTGGAACGAATCAATGCCGACTGATTCCCCTGTGCCCCCAGACAGCCTGCCAAAGGCTGACCAGTGTCCCAATGTTGACAGACATTATCCAAACAGAACCAGTGGTGATTCCAAAAGGAATCCTGGAAGTCTGAGCTGTCAACTCCACGACTGCATTGGAATGTTCCCCAGCTTCCCCACCTGGAAGTCAGCCTGATTGGCAGTAATGTTCCGGGTGTCGGGAACAGGCGGCAGCTCAGAGTGGGAGTGTGGTGGGAATGCTGGGTCAGATCCAATCCTGAGATCCTGATGGTCAATGGGGCCTAATCCCAGGGATGGCGGCTGTGGAGGGGGTAGAGGGGGGGTCTTTGGGTGAGAGGGTTTGATGGGTGGGTGAATCTGATCCTGCAGGCAAGCTTGGGTTTTACTACGATACCCCTCATAATTTGGATTCCTGTCACCGCTCATTGTCTAAGCTCACACATGAGAAACAATCAAATTACGGGAGACCAGCCAAGATCTAAAACTC
Organism: Carcharodon carcharias; assembly: GCF_017639515.1. Lineage (NCBI taxonomy): Eukaryota > Metazoa > Chordata > Chondrichthyes > Lamniformes > Lamnidae > Carcharodon > Carcharodon carcharias. The sequence goes on along the minus strand of NC_054473.1, from coordinate 189,169,909 downwards.
CAGTAAGTGTTGTCACGAGGGAAAGGGAGAAAAGTGGAAGCAGAGAAAAAGACCAGATGACAATCTAGATGCATCCATTTGCTTGTGTCCCTGAAATGTTTTTATCTTTGGTTACAATCTCCCACCTCCACCTACCCAAACCCCATGTTCCAAGTCTGTACATTCTTCCCCAACTCCTTAAACTTGATTGGACAACAGCCAAGGTGAGATTACAACAGGCATTAATACTTATTAAAATTCATTTACAGGATGTGGGCACCTCTGGCTGGGCCAGCATTTATTACCCATCCCTAGTTGCCCCTTGAGAAGGTGGTGGTGAGCTGCCTTCTTGAACCGCTGCAGTCCATGTGGTGTAGGTACATCCACAGTGCGGGAGTTCCAGGATTTTGACCCAGCGACAGTGAAGGAATGGTGATATATTTCCAAGTCAGGATGGTGAGTGACTTGGAGGGGAACTTCCAGCTGGTGGTGTTCCCATCTATCTGCTGCCCTTGTCCTTTGAGATGGTAGTGGTCGTGGATTTGAAAGGTGCTGTCTAAGGAGCCTTGGTGAATTCCTGAAATGTATCTTGTAGATGGTACACACACTGCTGCTACTGTGCATCAGTGGTGGAGGGAGTGAATGTTTGTGGATGTGGTGCCAATCAAGCGGGCTGGTTTGTTCTGGATGGTGTCCAGTTTCTTGAGTGTTGTAGGAGCTGCACTCATCCAGGCAAGTGGGGAGTATTCCATCACACTCCTGACTTGTGCCTTGCAGATGGTGGACAGGCTTTGGGGAGTCAGGAGGTGAGTTACATGTCACAGGATCCCTAGCCTCTGACCTGCTCTTGTAGCCACAGTATTTATATGGCTGGTCCAGTTCAGTTTCTGGTCAATGGTAAACCCCAGGATGTTGATAGTGGGGGATTCAGTGAGGGTAATGCCATTGAATGTCAGGGGGTGATGGTTAGATTTTCTCTTATTGGACATGGTCATTGCCTGGCATTGTGTGACACGAATGTTATTTGCCACTTGTCAGCCCAAGCCTGGATATTGTCCAGGTCTTGCTGCATTTGGACATGGACTGCTTCAGTATCTGAGGAGTCATGAATGGTGCTGGACACTAACATATGAACAAACATATGAACTAGGAGCAGGAGTAGGCCATTCGACCCCTCGAGCCTGCTCTGCCATTCAATAAGATCACGGCTGATCTGACTGTAGCCTCAAATCTGCATCCCACCTACCGCCAATAACCTTTCACCCCCTTGCTTATCAATAATCTATCCACCCCTGCCTTAAAAATATTCACAGACTCTGCTTCCACCACCTTTTCAGGAAGAGAGTTCCAAAGACTCACAACCCTCTAAGAGAAAAAATTTCTCCTCATCCCTGTCATAATCCCTCCTCATCCCTGAGCGACCCCTTATTTTCAAACAGTGGCCCTTAGTTCCAGATTCTCCCACAAGAAGAAACATTCTCTCCACATCCACCTGTCAGGACCCCTCAGGATCTTATATGTTTCAATCAAGTTGCCTCTTACTCTTCTAAATTCTAGTGGATACAAACTAATCTGTCCAACCTTTCCCCATAAAACAACCCACCCATTCCAGGTATTAGGCTGGTAAACATTCTCTGAACTGCTTCCAACTCATTTACATCCTTCCTTAAATAAGGTGACCAACACTGTACATAGTACTCCACATGTAGGCTCATTAGTGCTCTGTATAACTGAAGCATAACCTCCCTATTTTTGTATTCAATTCCCCTTGCAATAAATGATAACATTCTAATAGCTTTCCTAATTACCTGCTGTACCTGCATACTCACCTTTTGTGATTCATGCACTGGGACACCCAGATCCCTCTGCACCTCAGAGTTCTGTAATCCCTCACCATTTAGATAATATGCTTCTCTTTTATTCTTCCTGCCAAAATGGACAATTTCACATGTTCCCACATCATACTCCATCTGCCAGATCTTTGCCCACTCACTTAACCTCTCTATATGTTTGTGGCCTCCTTATGTCCTCTTCACAACATTAGCTCCTACTTATCTTACTCGTTGGAATGTATCTATTCTGTGTATTCTGAAATATCCCCTTAAATATTAGCCACTGCTCTTTATTGACCTATCCCTTAACCTAATTTGCCAGTTCACTTTAGCCGGCTCTGCTTTCATACCCTCCTAGTTACCCTTATTGTGCAATCATCAGCAAACATCACCACTTCTGAAAAAAGCAAAATACTGCGGATGCTGGAAATCTGAAACAAAACCAGAAAATGCTGGAAAAACTCAACAGCTCTAGCAGCGTCTGTGGAGACAGAAACAGGGCTCTGAAGAAGTGTCATACGGACTCGAAACATTAAGTCTGTTCCTCTCTCCACAGATGCTGTCAGACCTGCTGAGTTTTTCCAGCATTTTCTGGTTTTGTTTCAGATCGCCACTTCTGACCTTATGATGGAAGGAAGGTCATTGATGAAGCAGCTGAAGATGGTTGGGCCGAGGACACTACCCTGAGGAACTCCTGCAGTGATGTCCTGGAGCTGAGGTGACTGACCTCCAACAACCACAATCACCTTTCTTTGTGCTAGGTATGACTCCAACCAGCGGAGAGTTTTCCCCCTGATTCCCATTGACTCTGGGGACAGGATTTTATGTCTCGTGGGCTGGCTCATACCCGACCCTCGGGCAAGGGTCCCAATGTCATTGCGCACTCCTGCGATATTTCAGTCAATGGACGCGCGTGAGAGATGGCAACAAGACCCCCGACAATTAAGAGCCTATTAAGGCCATTAATGTATTCATTAAGTGTGGCTTTTTGCTGCCCATCCAACGTTACAGTGAATTGGTCAGGTGGAAACCTCATCCACACCCACACAGGCGTCAACATTCACCCTCCTCCCGCCCCCCCCACCCCACAGCACTGAGCCTTTCAGCACGAGATTCATGCTGGCTGGCCGGTAACTGGCCTACCAGTGTGAAGTCAGGGTCGGGGGTCAATCGCGGGCAGTGGCCTGTTTCCCTACCCCTCCCTCCCAGGCCTACTCACTGTGCCCGACAACCCAAAAATTCCTGCCCCAGTTTTGCTCGGGCTCCTTGATACCACAAACGCTGCCTTGATGTCAAGGGCAGTCACTCTCACCTCCCCTCACCTCGGGAGTTCAGCTCTTTTGTCCATGTTTGAACCAAGGCTGTAATGAGGTCAGGAGCTGTGTGGCCCTGGCAGAACCCAAACTGGGCGTCAGTGAGCAGGTTATTGCTGAGCAAGTGCTGCTTGATAGCACTGTTGATGACCCCTTCCATTACCTTACTGATGATGGAGAATAGACTGATGAGACGGTAATTGGCCGGGTTGGATTTGTCCTGCTTTTTGTGTACAGGACCTACCTGGGCAATTTTCCACATAGCCGGGTAGATGCCAGTGTTGTAGCTGTACTGGAACAGCTTGGCTAGGGGCGCAGCAAGTTCTGGAGCACAAGTCTTCAGTACTATTGCTGGAATAGTATCAGAGCCCATAGCCTTTGCAGTATCCAGTGTCCTCACCTGGAGTGAATCCAATTGGCATCTGTGATGCTGGGGACCTCCAGAGGAGGCCGAGATGGATCATCCTCACTGACACTAAAACACCTCGAGTATATCTCGTATTTGAGGAATTGGATAAACCAGGTCCCAGGATAATGCTTTAATAGTTATACATGCACAATGTGCAAGGGAGTTTCCATTTTGTGGCGCATCCCATCATTTTGGTGTTGTCTTTTCTTTACAGTAATGTGCAGGCTGAGAGCTATCCGGACTTGAGACCAGCCGCTGTCAAGGGAGTCTCGAAGGATATTGGCTGAATGTTTTTTTAATTTTGAAGAAGTTTCTGTTGAAAGCAATTATCCCAACACAAACTCCCAGGGTGCATTCGGAACCGGAATGTGTGGGTGTAAGATTTTAAGGAATGTGCATGCAGTGCCCCCTCTGCAGACTGATAGCTGAGGGAGCTGATATTCTAACAATTCTACCTCTTGTGTAAAAGTGTGCACTTGGATCAGCCATTTAGTACCAGGATCCTTAGATTTCAACCCAAAGTCCTCACAGAGGGAGCTAAACTCTAAATCCAGGCAGCAGTACAATACAGAAAGAGTTCACATGCATATCCATGCGCGCACACATTAAACACAACAATACATGCACACACACACACACATCACATGCATATACACACAGATAGTCACTAATAAACCCAATAGGGAGTGCAGGAAAAACTTCTTCACCCAGAGTGGTGAGAATGTGAAACACAGGGAGTGATTGAAACAAGCAGTGTAGAGGCATTTAAGGGGAAGGTGGATGAACACATGAGTGAGAAAGGAATAGAAGGGTACACTGGTAGGGTGAGATCAAGAGGGGGTGGGAGGAGGCTCATGTGAAGCAGAAACAATGTAGCTCGAATGGCCTGTTCCTGTGCTGTTAATACATTATACATAAACACAGATATACACACAGAAACACATGTACACACCTACAAAAGATAGATACATAAACAAACGTACCATAAAATAAGAATATTGCCTTGAGAATCTGCACCCATTTGATCGACTGAGTTTTTCCCAGGAGACCAGCCTGTAACATTGCGTACACAGCCTGTAACATTGCATACACAGCCTGTAACATTGCGTACACAGCCTGTAACATTGCGTACACAGCCTGTAACATTGCGTACACAGCCTGTAACATTGTGTACACAGCCTGTAACATTGCGTACACAGCCTGTAACATTGCATACACAGCCTGTAACATTGCGTACACAGCCTGTAACATTGCATACACAGCCTGTAACATTGCATACACAGCCTGTAACACTGTGTACACAGCCTGTAACATTGCGTACACAGCCTGTAACATTGCATACACAGCCTGTACAAGCACGCTGTGTATTGACATCTGCTAACCTGTTCATTCACCACACAGAATCGCCTACAACTGAAGCCAACATCAATATTTTGCCGACATGTTTTGGCTCGAGGCTAATTGGCTCCACTCCATTTGTTTTTTGGTGATTGCTATCCATCTCTCTATCTCTCTATCTCTCACTATCTCTCTATCTCTCTCTTTCTCTCTTTATCTATCTTTTTCCCCACAAAAAGGTTGATGTGGTACATTCAAAAATATCAGTTAATACCTGATAGACAGTAACCCATTATAGTGAGCACAAAATACCATTAAACACAACAAGCTTGTCTCTTGTTATAAAATTATCCTCCCCTACCCAACTTCTCCCCATATCCCTCAATCCCCATTAACCCACCTTCTCCCCATATCCCTCAATCCCCACCCACACACCTTCTCCCCATATCCCTCAATCCCCATTAACCCACCTTCTCCCCATATCCCTCAATCCCCACCTACCCACCTTCTCCCCATATCCCTCAATCTCACCTACCCACCTCCTCCCCATATCCCTCAAACCCCACGTACCCACCTTCTCCCCATATCTCTCAATCCCCATCAACCCACCTTCTCCCCATATCCCTCAATCCCTCCTACCCACCTCCCCATATCCCTCAATCCCACCTACCCACCTTCTCCCCATATCCCTCGATCACCTTTATCCAATAACACGCCCATTTGCCTCTTGCAGTCCACTTGTGCCATTTACTGACTCCCCCTTTAACTTATTCTACACATTTGGTTGTATAAGCCCCCACCTGTTGTCCCAAGTTCCTTATTTCGCAGTAAAAACAGAAAATGCTGGAAAACCTCAGCGGACCAGACAGCTCAGGGTTTTTCTCTCCAGAGAGGCTGACAGACCTGCCGAGTTTTTCCGGCATTTTCTGTTTTCATTTGAGATTTCCAGCACCCACAGAGTTTCTCAGATTTTGTAGTCTTTTGAAGTCTTCCCAAGATTCACTCTGACCTGATTCTTACACAAGGCACCAGGTGGCTCAGGGGTTTCTGAAGGCCAGAGTCCCCTTTTCTTATTCAGAAACTGATTTGAAGGCCAAGTGTCTCGATAAAAGCCCAGTCAGGGTTCGAGGCTCAGGAAAGGGGCCTGGGCAGGCCAGGGAACAGTGATCAGCTGACACTGTGCTACATTTGACAGATTACAGGAGGTAGAGGAGATCTAAAGGAGGGGGGAGGTCTGATAAAGAGCGAGTTGGAGGAGGATTGGGTGCAAAGGGACACATTCAGGGAGCTGGGGTGAAGAACACTTCATTGGGTTTGGAGTCATGAGGAACAGACCCTGGTCAAATTAATTTATCAAGATAGATTGTATTAAATAGAGAAAAAGACTAATCATAGTTATTCGTAGCCTATTCACAGCTGAGAAACACAGGAAAATAGGGACAGATTTAGACTATTCCTCTCCTTGTTCCACCAATCAGCTTCATCAATTCTGTTTATCTGCTTTTGCTCCCTATCCCTTAATATTATCACTCAACCCAAAACTGAAAGCTTTGGTTATCCCAGCATCCACAATCCTTTTGGAGGGTGAGAGAGTTCCGGATTCCCAATCCCATGTTTCCTGACATCAACCCTGAATGGCCCGGCTTGAATTTGAAGGTTCTGTCCCCTTGATCTGGATTCTCTCATCCTCTCACCAGAGGAAATAGTTCCTCTCTACCGACCCTATTGAATCATTTCATCATCGTAAGCATCTTGATCCGATCACTCCTTGATCCTATAAACTCAAGAACATACAAGCCAAGCGTGTCCTTGACCCTGTCCTTTGTAATCTAACACTGTTAGCCTGGCGATCGTTGCGAATCTGCAATGGACACCCTCCACCTTCTCGAGTTTCATTACCCAGACTTGAACACATCCCAAAACACAAAACTGCCAATGAATTCTACTCCAGTCATTGTTCTTATAGAGCAATAGAAGGAGACCATTCAGCCCATTATTCCTGTGTCATTGCTCTGCTCTCTCCCCATAGCTCCGGAACTTCCTCTGCTTCATCTATTTATCCCACATTTCCTTAAAGGCTGGAATGTTCTATGTCCCTGCTGACCGTCCGACAAAGTGCTGACTCCTCCTGCCTGGCAGCTATCTGCCTCAAAAGGCAATGAAGCAGCTCAGCTCCTCCACCATGGAGTAAGATGGTGACCGCTGGAAAAGACCAGCTCTCAGGCAGTTGCTGCAGGCAGTGCTCCCCTAAACCTCAGGCTCTGCGGATGAATGAAACCCACACAGCATTAACTATTTCAGCCTGATCTGCTTTCCTCTTTGCTGTCTTCCCTTTGCTGTCACTCCCCGATGTATAAGTGTAGTTTGTTATCAGCCATGGCTGCCCCATTTCCAAGCTCTCTTTACCCAATTTTTAACCAATCTCTGGGTAAGGAACCTTTGTCCAACTTTCTCTCCCGAAATCAGCCATGGCAACAGAATCCCACAGGAGTGCTTGGCCAGTTAAATGTTTTATCGATGCTGTTGTTTAGTCAACAGGAGCTTAAGCGGGTGTTAAATGGACCGTAACAATCAGAATCAACCCGAATTTATCCAGAACAGGCTGTCAGATGGAACAGTTATAACCCTGTAGCTTTTACACAGAATACTGGATGTTTGGAAGTAGATTAAGAGGCTTCGAAAGAAAGAAAGACTTGCATTTATATAGCACCCGGCCCAATCTGAAACTGGAGTTACTTTCGCAGTGAAGTCACTGTTTGAATGTAGGACATTACAGCAGAGTTATAGGTAATAATGGTGCGGGGATTGCCTTTAGCAATAAGAAGTGATTTATCCAGAATATTCCTTGACACACATGGTAGCAGGCCAGGCCTTGAGGCCTGGTCATATTACAGCTTTTCACCAACCAACAGCACAGGACTGCAATGGAAGCAAAGTTATCTTTAGGTAATGGTTCAGTTGAGGGGGTAAGAGCAGGAGCAGAGGGACCGGGGAGTATCCGTGTACAAATTGTCAAAGGTAACAGACAGGTTGAGAAAGGCACACAGTATCCTGGGCCCTGTAATAGAGGCATAGAGTACAAGAGCAAGGAAGTTTTAATGGACCTGTAAAAAACACTGGTTCAGCCTCAATTGGAGTATCATAGAATCACGGAATTGTTGCTGTACAAATGGAGGCCATTCAGCCCTTCGTGACTGTACTGGCTCTCTGAATGAGCAATTCACTTAGTTCCATTCTCCTGCCTTCTCCCCATAACCCTGCACATCCTTCCTTTTCAGATAACAATCCAATTCCCCTTTTGAAAGCCTCGATTGAACCTGCCTTCACCACACTCTCAGGCAGCACATTCCAGACCCTAACGCCTCGATTGACCCTGTCTCCACCACACTCTCAGGCAGCGCATTCCAGACCCTAACGCCTCGATTGACACTTTCTCCCCCACACTCTCAGGCAGCACATTCCAGACCCTAACGCCTCGATTGACACTTTTTCCCCCACACTCTCAGGCAGCGCATTCCAGACCCTAACGCCTCGATTGAACCTGCTTCCACCACACTCTCAGGCAGCACATTCCAGATCCTAACGCCTCGATTGAACCTGTCTCCACCACACTCTCAGGTACCGCATTCCAGACCTTAGCCACTTGCTGTGTGAAAAAGTTTCTCCTCCTATCTGTTCAGTTTCTTTTGCCAATTACTTTAAATCTGTGCCCTCTCATTCTCAATCCTTCCACCAGTGGGAACAGTTTCTCCCTACCTACCCTGTCCAGACCCTTCATAATCTTGAATACCTCAATCAATTATTGCAAGTATTCAATCCGGTTCTGCGCCACACTTTAGGAAAGGTTTGAAAGTGTTAGAGAGGAAGCAGGAAAGATTCATCAGAATGGTTCCTGGATTGAGAGACTTCAGTTACATATTGGGGAGGGTGGTATAGTGGTTATGTCACTGGACTAGTAATCATAGGCCCAGGATAGTGCTCTGGGGGTGGGTACAAGTCCCAGCACAGCAACTGGTGGAATTTGAATTAAATTAATAAAAGTCTGGAATATGGTGATTATGAAGTTATCAATGATCATTGTGGAAACCCATCTGGTTCACCAGTGTCCTTCAGGGAAGGGAATCTGCTGTCCTCACCGGGTCTGACCCTACATGTGACTCCAGACCCAGACCCACAGCAATGTGTTGGCTTATTACCACCCTCGGAAATGGCCTGAGCGGGCCCTCAGTTCAAGGGCAATTAGAGATGGGCAATAAATGCTAATATTGCCAGCAAACTCCACATCCCTTCCAAGAATAAAAAGAAATATTGGAGAAGCTGGGGTTGTTCTCGTTGGAGGAGAAGATTGAGATGAGATTTAATAGAGATGTTCAAAACCATCAGGGGTCTGGACAGAGTCAATAGAGAGAAGCTGTTCACCATGGAAAACAGATTCAGAAGCAGAGTTAAGGTGATTAGCAAATGAAGCAAAAGCGACATGGGGAAAATAATTTTTTTACGCAACGAGTGGTTAGGATCTGGAATGCGCTGCCAGAGAGTGTGGTGGAGACAGGGTCAATCGAGGCGTTAGGATCTGGAATGCGCTGCCTGAGAGTGTGGGGGAGACAGGGTCAATCGAGGCGTTAGGATCTGGAATGCACTGCCTGAGAGTGTGGTGGAGACAGGGTCAATCGAGGCGTTAGGATCTGGAATGCACTGCCTGAGAGTGTGGTGGAGACAGGGTCAATCGAGGTGTTAGGATCTGGAATGCGCTGTCTGAGAGTGTGGTGGAGACAGGATCAATCACGGCGTTAGGATCTGGAATGCGCTGTCTGAGAGTGTGTTGGAGGCAGGTTCAATCGAGGTTTTCAAAGTGAAATTCAATAATTAAAGAGAAAAGATTTGCAGGTCTGTGAGGACTAGCTGAGCAGCGAGCCAGCACAGACATGAAGGGTCTAATGGCCTCTTCATGCTGTCACCATTCTATAGTTCAGTCACATGGACTCGAAACGTTAACTCTGTTTCTCTCTCCACAGAAGCTGTTAGACCTGCTGAGTTTTTCCAGCATTTTCGGTTTTTATTTCAGATTTCCAGCATCCGCAGTATTTTGCGTTGATGGTTCTATAAGGCCTGGTGATAGTGTCCACTCCTTGGAGTCTGCTCATCCTCTGCTGGATCTCCTCCTCAATTCTAATCGGATGATATGCTGTTCGTTGTCTGGGGAATCTTATACTAACTCTCCTGCCGGAGTGAAGTTGGTTTGAATGAGACATTTGTTGAGTTTGAGCTGGTTTGCGAGTGAACTTTAACAGCGTGTTTCCCCTCCCCCGCAGCCTCCTCCCTATAGAGCAAACAGGCTTCACCCTATCAGCCCCACATGTGAGTTATCACATCCACCCTGTTAACAAATGATTGCCAAAGAAACACAGAACTATTCATGTTCATGTAAAGACAATGCTCATTCCTTCCGTTTTATTTTGGTAACTGAGGGTTATTAATGATTTTCTTACTGTCTTATAATTTAACACTTCCACTCACTAAAATATCGTTTTTATTTCCATCTCATATTTTCAGTTTCATTTTTCAAGGACTCATTAAATGTAATTGCAGTGACATTCTACAAGCGAGTGCCGCAGTTTCCAGAACATTCTGCCCTATCCCACAAACAGGTTATTCCTCTCATTGCTGGCAGCTCCTGGGTTGGGACCAAGTGGATGGGCTGAAGGGCTTCCTCCTGTGCCATATAGACTCGCTGACTCTGATCCAGCAGCAGGTATCCCTGCACAATCTATACAAGGCACCTCTGGCATCCTGGAAACATCCGGTACAAGCAAATGGCTTTTAAAAAAAATTTTATCACACCTTATACCCCTCGATTAGATTCCAGTCTGCAACTCGTTCCTGGGTATCTCTTATTATATATATTAAACCCCCGAAAACATGACTTCTGGGAATATCACTCTGTAGGTAACCCCATGCTGTACCTGTCCTGGGAGTGTTTGATGGGGACAGTGTAGAGGAAGCTTTACTCTGTATCTAACCCCGTGCTGTACCTGTCCTGGGAGTGTTTGATGGGGACAGTGTAGAGGAAGCTTTACTCTGTATATAACTCCGTGCTGTACCTGTCCTGGGAGTGTTTGATGGGGACAGTGTAGAGGGAGCTTTACTCTGTATCTAACCCTGTGCTGTACCTGTCCTGGGAGTGTTTGATGGGGACAGTGTAGAGGGAGTTTTACTCTGTATCTAACCCCGTGCTGTACCTGTCCTGGGAGTGTTTGATGGGGACAGTGTAGAGGGAGATTTACTCTGTATCTAACCACATGCTGTACCTGTCCTGGGAGTGTTTGATGGGGACAGTGTAGAGGGAGATTTACTCTGTCTCTAACCCTGTGCTGTACCTGTCCTGGGAGTGTTTGATGGGGACAGTGTAGAGGGAGCATTACTCTGTATCTAATCCCGTGCTGTATCTGTCCTGGGAGTGTTTGATGGGGACAGTGTAGAGGGAACTTTACTCTGTATCTAACCCCGTGCTGTACCTGTCCTGGGAGTGTTTGATGGGGACAGTGTAGAGGGAGCTTTACTCTGTATCTCACCCCGTGCTGTACCTGTCCTGGGAGCGTTTGATGGGGACAGTGTAGAGGGAACTTTACTCTGTATCTAACCCCGTGCTGTACCTGTCCTGGGAGTGTTTGATGGGGACAGTGTAGAGGGAACTTTACTTTGCATCTAACACCATGCTGTATCTGTCCTGGGAGTGTTTGATGGGGACAGTGTAGACGGAGCTTTACTCTGTATCTCACCCCGTGCTGTACCTGTCCTGGGAGTGTTTGATGGGGACAGTGTAGACGGAGCTTTACACTGTATCTAACCCCGTGCTGTACCTGTCCTGGGAGAGTTGGATGGGGACAGTGTCAAGTGAGCTTTAGTCTGTATCTAACCCCGTGCTGTACCTGTCCTGGGAGTGTTTGATGGGGACAGTGTAGAGGGAACATTACTTTGCATCTAACCCCGTGCTGTACCTGTCCTGGGAGTGTTTGATGGGGACAGTGTAGAGGGAGATTTACTCTGTATCTAACCCCGTGCTGTACCTGTCCTGGGAGTGTTTGATGGGGACAGTGTAGAGGGAGATTTACTCTGTATCTAACCCCGTGCTGTATCTGTCCTGGGAGTGTTTGATGGGGACAGTGTAGACGGAGCTTTACACTGTATCTAACCCCGTGCTGTACCTGTCCTGGGAGAGTTGGATGGGGACAGTGTCAAGTGAGCTTTAGTCTGTATCTAACCCCGTGCTGTACCTGTCCTGGGAGTGTTTGATGGGGACAGTGTAGAGGGAACATTACTTTGCATCTAACCCCGTGCTGTACCTGTCCTGGGAGTGTTTGATGGGGACAGTGTAGAGGGAGCTTTACTCTGTATCTAACCCCGTGCTGTACCTGTCCTGGGAGTGTTTGATGGGGACAGTGTAGAGGGAGATTTACTCTGTATCTAACCCCGTGCTGTACCTGTCCTGGGAGTGTTTGATGGGGACAGTGTAGAGGGAGATTTACTCTGTATCTAACCCCGTGCTGTAACTGTCCTGGGAGTGGTTGATGGGGACAGTGTAGAGGGAAATTTACTTTGCAATAACCCCTTGCTGTACCTGTCCTGGGAGTGTTTGTTGGGGACAGTGTAGAGGGAGATTTACTCTGTATCTAACCCCGTGCTGTACCTGTCCTGGGAGTATTTGATGTGGACAGCATAGAGGGAACTTCACTCTGTATGTAAACTGGTGCTCTACCTGTCCTAGGAGTGTTTGATGGGGACCGTGTAGAGGGAGCTTTACTCACTATCTAACCACGTGCTGTCCCAATCCTGAAAGTGTTTGATGGGGAGAGTGTAGAGGGAACTTTACTTTGCATCTAACCCCGTGCTGTATGTGTCCTGGGAGTGTTTGATGGGGACAGTGTAGAGGGAGATTTACTCTGTATCTAATCCCGTGCTGTCCCAATCCTGGGAGTGTTTGATGGGGACAGTGTAGAGGGAACTTTACTTTGCATCTAACCCTGTGCTGTATCTGTCCTGGGAGTGTTTGATGGGGCCTGCAAAGAGGGAACTTTACTCTGTATCTAACCCCGTGCTGTACCTGTCCTGGGAGTGTTTGATGGGGACAGTGTAGAGGGAGCTTTACTCTGTATCTAACCCCGTGCTGTACCTGTCCTGGGAGTGTTTGATGGGGACAGTGTAGAGGGAGATTTACTCTGTATGTAACCCCGTGCTGTACCTGTCCTGGGAGTGTTTGATGGGGACAGTGTAGAGGGAGATTTACTCTGTATCTAACCCCGTGCTGTACCTGTCCTGTGAGTGTTTGATGGGGACAGTGTAGAGGGAACTTTACTCTGTATCTAACCCCGTGCTGTACCTGTCCTGGGAGTGTTTGATGGGGACAGTGTAGAGGGAACTTTACTCTGTATCTAAACCCGTGCTGTACCTGTCCTGGGAGTGTTTGATGGGGACAGCATAGAGGGAACTTTACTCTGTATCTAAACCCGTGTTGTAACTGTCCAGGGAGTGGTTGATGGGGACAGAGTAGAGGGAGATTTACTCTGTATGTAAACCCGTGCTGTACCTGTCCTGGGAGTGTTTGATGGGGTCAGTGTGGACGGAGCTTTACTCTGTATCTAACCCCGTGCTGTATCTGTCCTGGGAGTGTTTGATGGGGACAGTGTAGAGGGATCTTTACTCTGTATCTAACCATGTGCTGTCCCAGTCCTGGGAGTGTTTGATGGGGACAGTGTAGAACGAACTTTACTTTGAATCTAAGCTCGTGCTGTACCTCTCCTGGGAGTGTTTGATGGGGACAGTGAAAAGGGAAATTTACTTTGCATCTAAACCCGTGCTGTATCTGTCCTGTGAGTGTTTGATGGAGACATTGTAGAGGGAGCATTACTCTGTATGTAACCCCGTGCTGTACCTGTCCAGGGAGTGTTTGATGGGGACAGTGTAAAGGGAACTTTACTTTTCATCAAACCGCGTGCTCTACCCGTCCTGGGAGTGTTTGATTGGGAAAGTGTAGAAGCAGCATTACTCTGTATATAACCCCGTGCTTTAGCTGTCCTGGGAGTGTTTGATGGGGACAGTGTAGAGGGAGATTTACTCTGTATCTAACCCCGTGCTGTACCTGTCCTGGGAGTGTTTGATGGGGCAGTGTAGACGGAGCTTTACTCTGTATCTAACCCCGTGCTGTACCTGTCCTGGGAGTGTTTGATGGGGACAGTGTAGAGGGAACTTTACTCTGTATTTAACCCCGTGCTGTACCTGTCCTGGGAGTGTTTGATGGGGACAGTGTAGAGGGATCTTTACTCTGTATCTAACCCCGTGCTGTACCTGTCCTGGGAGTGTTTGATGGGGACAGTGTAGAGGGAACTTTACTCTGTATTTAACCCCGTGCTGTACCTGTCCTGGGAGTGTTTGATGGGGACAGTGTAGAGGGAACTTTACTTTGAATTAATCCCCATGCTGTACCTGTCCTGGGAGTGTTTGATGGGGACAGTGTAGAGGGATCTTTACTCTGTATCTAACCCCATGCTGTACCTGTCCTGGGAGTGTTTGATGGGGACAGTGTAGAGGGATCTTTACTGTGTATCTAACCCCATGCTGTACCTGTCCTGGGAGTGTTTGATGGGGACAGTGTAGAGGGAGATTTACTCTGTATGTAACCCCGTGCTGTACCTGTCCTGGGAGTGTTTGATGGGGACAGTGTAGAGGGAGATTTACTCTGTATCTAACCCCGTGCTGTACCTGTCCTGTGAGTGTTTGATGGGGACAGTGTAGAGGGAACTTTACTCTGTATCTAACCCCGTGCTGTACCTGTCCTGGGAGTGTTTGATGGGGACAGTGTAGAGGGAACTTTACTCTGTATCTAAACCCGTGCTGTACCTGTCCTGGGAGTGTTTGATGGGGACAGTGTAGAGGGAACTTTACTCTGTATCTAAACCCGTGCTGTACCTGTCCTGGGAGTGTTTGATGGGGACAGCATAGAGGGAACTTTACTCTGTATCTAAACCCGTGTTGTAACTGTCCAGGGAGTAGTTGATGGGGACAGAGTAGAGGGAGATTTACTCTGTATGTAAACCCGTGCTGTACCTGTCCTGGGAGTGTTTGATGGGGACAGTGTAGAGGGAGCTTTACTCTGTATCTAACCCCATGCTGTACCTATCCTGGGAGTGTTTGATGGGGACAGTGAAGAGGGAACTTTAATCTGTATGTAATCCCGTGCTGTACCTGTCCTGGGAGTGTTTGATGGGGACAGTGTAGACGGAGTTTTACTCTGTATCTAACCCCGTGCCGTACCTATCCTGGGTGTGTTTGATGGGGACAGTGTAGACGGAGTTTTACTCTGTATCTAACCCCGTGCTGTACCTGTCCTGGGAGTGTTTGATGGGGACAGTGTAGAACGAACTTTACTTTGAATCTAAGCTCGTGCTGTACCTCTCCTGGGAGTGTTTGATGGGGACAGTGCAGAGGGAGCTTTACTCTGTATCTAACCCCGTGCTGTACCCGTCCTGGGAGTGTTTGATGGGGACAGTGTGGACGGAGCTTTACTCTGTATCTAACCCCGTGCTGTACCTGTCCTGGGAGTGTTTGATGGGGACAGTGTGGAGGGAGCTTTACTCTGTATCTAACCCCGTGCTGTACCTGTCCTGGGAATATTTAATGGGGACAGTGTAGAGGTAGCTTTACTCTGTATCTAACCCCGTGCTGTACCTGTCCTGGGGGTGTTTGATGGGGACAGTGTAGAGGGAGCTTTACTCTGTATCTAACGCCATGCTGTACCTGTCCTGGGAGTGTTTGATGGGTACAGTGTAGAACGAACTTAACTTTGCATCTAAGCTCGTGCTGTACCTCTCCTGGGAGTGTTTGATGGGGACAGTGTAGAGGGAAATTTACTTTGCATCTAAACCCGTGCTCTATCTGTCCTGGGATTGTTTGATGGGGACTACATAGAGGGAACTTTACTCTCTATCTAACCCCGTGCTGTACCTGTCCTGGGAGTGTTTGATGGGGAAAGTGTAAAGGGAACTTTACTTTTCATCAAACCGCGTGCTCTACTCGTCCTGGGACTGTTTGATTGGGAAAGTGTAGAAGCAGCTTTACTCTTTATATAACCCCGTGCTTTACCTGTCCTGGGAGTGTTTGATGGGGACAGTTTAGAGGGAGATTTACTCTGTATCTAACCACGTGCTGTACCTGTCCTGGGAGTGTTTGATGGGGACAGTGTAGAGGGAACATTATTTTGCATCTAACCCCGTGCTGTACCTGTCCTGGGAGTGTTTGATGGGGACAGTGTTTAGGGAACTTTACTTTGCATCTTACCCTGTGCTGTACCTGTCCTGTGAGTGTTTGATGGGGACAGCATAGAGGGAACTTTACACTGTATCTAAACCCGTGCTGTACCTGTCCAGGGAGTGGTTGATGGCGACAGTGAAGAGGGAGCTTTACTCTGTATGTAATCCCGTGCTGTACCTGTCCTGGGAGTGTTTGATGGGGACAGTGTGGACGGAGTTTTACTCTGTATCTAACCCCGTGCTGTACCTATCCAGGGAGTGTTTGATGGCGACAGTGTAGAGGGAACTTTACTTTGCATCTAAACCCATGCTGTACCTGTCCTGGGAGTGTTTGATTGGGACAGTGTAGAGGAATCTTTACTCTGTATCTAACCATGTGCTGTCCCAGTCCTGGGAGTGTTTGATGGGGACAGTGTAGAGGGAACTTTACTTTGCATCTAAACCTGTGCTGTATCTGTCCCCGGAGTGTTTGATGGGGACAGCATAGAGGGAACTTTACTCTGTATCTAACCCCGTGCTGTACCTGTCCTGGGAGTGGTGGATGGGGACAGTGTAGAGGGAACTTAACTTTGCATCTAAGCCCGTGCTGTACCTGTCCTGGGAGTGTTTGATGGGGACAGTGTAGAGGGAATTTTATTTTGCATCTAACCCCATGCTGTACCTGTCCTGGGAGTGTTTGATGGAGACAGTGTGGAGGGAGCTTTACTCTGTATCTAACCCCGTGCTGTACCTGTCCTGGGAGTGTTTGATGGGGACAGTGTAGAGGGAACTTTACTCTCTATCTAACCCCGTGCTGTACCTGTCCTGGGAGTGTTTGATGGGGACAGTGTAGAGGGAGATTTACTCTGTATCTAACCATGTGCTGTCCCAGTTCTGGGAGTGTTTGATGGGGACAGTGTAGAGGGAACTTTACTTTGCATCTAACCCCGTGCTGTACCTGTCCTGGGAGTGTTTGATGGGGACAGTGTAGAGGGAACTTTACTTTGCATCTAACCCCATGCTGTACCTGGCCTGGGAGTGTTTGATGGGGACGGTGTAGAGGGAGCTTTACTCTGTATCTAACCCTGTGCTGTACCTGTCCTGGGAGTGTTTGATGGGGACAGTGTAGAGGGAGTTTTACTCTGTATCTAACCCCATGCTGTACCTGTCCTGGGAGTGTTTGATGGGGACAGTGTAGAGGGATCTTTACTCTGTATCTAACCATGTGCTGTCCCAGTCCTGGGAGCGTTTGATGGGGACAGTGTAGAGGGAGTTTTACTCTGTATCTAACCCTGTGCTGTACCTGTCCTGGGAGTGTTTGATGGGGACAGTGTAGAGGGAGTTTTACTCTGTATCTAACCCTGTGCTGTACCTGTCCTGGGAGTGTTTGATGGGGACAGTGTAGAGGGAGTTTTACTCTGTATCTAACCCCATGCTGTACCTGTCCTGGGAGTGTTTGATGGGGACAGTGTAGAGGGATCTTTACTCTGTATCTAACCATGTGCTGTCCCAGTCCTGGGAGCGTTTGATGGGGACAGTGTAGAGGGAACTTTACTTTGCATCAAACCCTGTGCTGTATCTGTCCTGGGAGCGTTTGATGGGGACGGTGTAGAGGGAGCTTTACTCTGTATCTAACCCCGTGCTGTACCTGTCCTGGGAGTGTTTGATGGAGACGGTGTAGAGGGAGCTTTACTCTGTATCTAACCCCGTGCTGTACCTGTCCTGGGAGTGTTTGATGGGGACGGT
The DNA here is from genome assembly GCF_017639515.1 of Carcharodon carcharias. NCBI lineage: Eukaryota > Metazoa > Chordata > Chondrichthyes > Lamniformes > Lamnidae > Carcharodon > Carcharodon carcharias. The sequence continues at coordinate 189,152,010 of NC_054473.1, read as the reverse complement.
GTAGAGGGAGCTTTACTCTGTATCTAACCCCGTGCTGTACCTGTCCTGGGAGTGTTTGATGGGGACAGTGTAGAGGGAGCTTTACTCTGTATCTAACCCCGTGCTGTACCTGTCCTGGGAGTGTTTGATGGGGACAGTGTAGAGGGATCTTTACTCTGTATTTAACCCCATGCTGTACCAGTCCTGGGAGTGTTTGATTGGGACAGTGTAGAGGGATCTTTACTCTGTATCTAACCATGTGCTGTCCCAGTCCTGGGAGTGTTTGATGGGGACAGTGTAGAGGGAACTTTACTTTGCATCTAAACCTGTGCTGTATCTGTCCCCGGAGTGTTTGATGGGGACAGCATAGAGGGAACTTTACTCTGTATCTAACCCCGTGCTGTACCTGTCCTGGGAGTGTTTGATGGGGACAGTGTAGAGGGAGCTTTATTCTGTATCTAACCCCGTGCTGTACCTGTCCTGGGAGTGTTTGATGGGGACAGTGTAGAACGAACTTTACTTTGAATCTAAGCTCGTGCTGTACCTCTCCTGGGAGTGTTTGATGGGGACAGTGAAGAGGGAAATTTACTTTGCATCTAAACCCGTGCTGTATCTGTCCTGGGAGTGTTTGATGGAGACATTGTAGAGGGAGCATTACTCAGTATGTAACCCCGTGCTGTACCTGTCCTGGGAGTGTTTGATGGGGCCAGTGCAAAGGGAACTTTACTTTTCATCAAACCGCGTGCTCTACCCGTCCTGGGAGTGTTTGATTGGGAAAGTGTAGAAGCAGCATTACTCTGTATATAACCCCGTGCTTTAGCTGTCCTGGGAGTGTTTGATGGGGACAGTGTAGACGGAGCTTTACTCTGTATCTAACCCCGTGCTGTACCTGTCCTGGGAGTGTTTGATGGGGCAGTGTAGACGGAGCTTTACTCTGTATCTAACCCCGTGCTGTACCTGTCCTGGGAGTGTTTGATGGGGACAGTGTAGAGGGAACTTTACTTTGAATTAATCCCCATGCTGTACCTGTCCTGGGAGTGTTTGATGGGGACAGTGTAGAGGGATCTTTACTCTGTATCTAACCCCATGCTGTACCTGTCCTGGGAGTGTTTGATGGGGACAGTGTAGAGGGATCTTTACTGTGTATCTAACCCCATGCTGTACCTGTCCTGGGAGTCTTTGATGGGGACAGCATAGAGGGAACTTTACACTGTATGTAAACCCGTGCTGTACCTGTCCAGGGAGTGGCTGATGGGGACAGTGAAGAGGGAACTTTAATCTGTATGTAATCCCGTGCTGTACCTGTCCTGGGAGTGTTTGATGGGGACAGTGTAGACGGAGTTTTACTCTTTATCTAACCCCGTGCTGTACCTGTCCTGGGAGTGTTTGATGGGGACTGTGTAGAGGGATCTTTACTCTGTATTTAACCCCGTGCTGTACCTGTCCTGGGAGTGTTTGATGGGGACAGTGTAGAGGGAGCTTTACTCTGTATCTAACCCCGTGCTGTACCTGCCCTGGGAGTGTTTGATGGGGACAGTGTAGAGGGAACTTTACTTTGCATCTAAAACCATGCTGTACCTGCCCTGGGAGTGTTTGATTGGGACAGTGTAGAGGGATCTTTACTCTGTATCTAACCAAGTGCTGTACCCGTCCTGGGAGTGTTTGATGGGGACAGTGTGGACGGAGCTTTACTCTGTATCTAACCCCGTGCTGTACCTGCCCTGGGAGTGTTTGATGGGGACAGTGTAGAACGAACTTAACTTTGCATCTAAGCTCGTGCTGTACCTCTCCTGGGAGTGTTTGATGGGGACAGTGTAGAGGGAAATTTACTTTGCATCTAAACCCGTGCTGTATCTGTCCTGGGATTGTTTGATGGGGACTACATAGAGGGAACTTTACTCTCTATCTAACCCCGTGCTGTACCTGTCCTGGGAGTGTTTGATGGAGACAGTGTAGAGGGAGATTTACTCTGTATCTAACCCCGTGCTGTCCCATTCCTGGGAGTGTTTGATGGGGAAAGTGTAAAGGGAACTTTACTTTTCATCAAACTGCGTGCTCTACTCGTCCTGGGACTGTTTGATTGGGAAAGTGTAGAAGCAGCTTTACTCTTTATATAACCCCGTGCTTTACCTGTCCTGGGAGTGTTTGATGGGGACAGTGTAGAGGGAGATTTACTCTGTATCTAACCCCGTGCTGTACCTGTCCTGGGAGTGTTTGATGGGGACAGTGTAGAGGGAACATTATTTTGCATCTAACCCCGTGCTGTACCTGTCCTGGGAGTGTTTGATGGGGACAGTGTTTAGGGAACTTTACTTTGCATCTTACCCTGTGCTGTACCTGTCCTGTGAGTGTTTGATGGGGACAGCATAGAGGGAACTTTACACTGTATCTAAACCCGTGCTGTACCTGTCCAGGGAGTGGTTGATGGCGACAGTGAAGAGGGAGCTTTACTCTGTATGTAATCCCGTGCTGTACCTGTCCTGGGAGTGTTTGATGGGGACAGTGTGGACGGAGTTTTACTCTGTATCTAACCCCGTGCTGTACCTGCCCTGGGAGTGTTTGATGGGGCCAGTGTGGACGGAGTTTTACTCTGTATCTAAACCCGTGCTGTACCTATCCAGGGAGTGTTTGATGGCGACAGTGTAGAGGGAACTTTACTTTGCATCTAAACCCATGCTGTACCTGTCCTGGGAGTGTTTGATTGGGACAGTGTAGAGGAATCTTTACTCTGTATCTAACCATGTGCTGTCCCAGTCCTGGGAGTGTTTGATGGGGACAGTGTAGAGGGAACTTTACTTTGCATCTAAACCTGTGCTGTATCTGTCCCCGGAGTGTTTGATGGGGACAGCATAGAGGGAACTTTACTCTGTATCTAACCCCGTGCTGTACCTGTCCTGGGAGTGGTGGATGGGGACAGTGTAGAGGGAACTTAACTTTGCATCTAAGCCCGTGCTGTACCTGTCCTGGGAGTGTTTGATGGGGACAGTGTAGAGGGAATTTTATTTTGCATCTAACCCCGTGCTGTACCTGTCCTGGGAGTGTTTGATGGGGACAGTGTAGAGGGATCTTTACTCTGTATCTAACCATGTGCTGTCCCAGTCCTGGGAGTGTTTGATGGGGACAGTGTAGAGGGAGCTTTACTCTGTATCTAACCCCGTGCTGTACCTGTCCTGGGAGTGTTTGATGGGGACGGTGTAGAGGGAGCTTTACTCTGTATCTAACCCTGTGCTGTACCTGTCCTGGGAGTGTTTGATGGGGACGGTGTAGAGGGAGCTTTACTCTGTATCTAACCCCGTGCTGTGCCTGTCCTGGGAGTGTTTGATGGGGACAGTGTAGAGGGAGATTTACTCTGTATCTAACCCTGTGCTGTACCTGTCCTGGGAGTGTTTGATGGGGACAGTGTAGAGGGAACTTTACTTTGCATCTAACCCCGTGCTGTACCTGTCCTGGGAGTGTTTGATTGGGACAGTGTAGAGGGAGATTTACTCTGTATCTAACCCCGTGCTGTACCTGTCCTGGGAGTGTTTGATGGGGACAGTGTAGAGGGAGATTTACTCTGTATCTAACCCCGTGCTGTACCTGTCCTGGGAGTGTTTGATGGGGATAGTGTAGAGGGAACTTTACTCTGTATCTAACCCCGTGCTGTACCTGTCCTGGGAGTGTTTGATGGGGACAGTGTAGAGGGAGATTTACTCTGTATCTAACCCCGTGCTGTACCTGTCCTGGGAGTGTTTGATGGGGACAGTGTAGAGGGAGCTTTACTCTGTATCTAACCCCGTGCTGTACCTGTCCTGGGAGTGTTTGATGGGGACAGTGTAGAGGGAGCTTTACTCTGTATCTAACCCCGTGCTGTCCCAGTCCTGGGAGCGTTTGATGGGGACAGTGTAGAGGGAGCTTTACTCTGTATCTAACCCCGTGCTGTACCTGTCCTGGGAGTGTTTGATGGGGACAGTGTAGAGGGATCTTTACTCTGTATCTAACCATGTGCTGTCCCAGTCCTGGGAGTGTTTGATGGGGACAGTGTAGAGGGAACTTTACTTTGCATCAAACCCTGTGCTGTACCTGTCCAGGGAGTGTTTGACGGGGACAGTGTAGAGGGAGCTTTACTCTGTATCTAACCCCGTGCTGTACCTGAACTGGGAGTGTTTGATGGGGACAGTGTAGAGGGAGATTTACTCTGTATCTAACCCCGTGCTGTACCTGTCCTGGGAGTGTTTGATGGGGGCAGTGTAGAGGGAGCTTTACTCTGTATCTAACCCCGTGCTGTACCTGTCCTGGGAGTGTTTGATGGGGACAGTGTAGAGGGAACTTTACTCTGTATCTAACTGATTATGGACTCTGCTATCAACATTGTTTTTGTTGGTCATTTCATGTTCTAAGGAATGAAAGTGATACATTTACATGATATAATACATATATTCTAAATGATATATCTTGGTACAAAGAACATGGAGAGACAATATAAAAGAAAGGATACTATTCTAAAGGCTGTGCAGGAGCAGAGAAACCTAAGTCATAAGTTATTAAAGGCGGCAGAACAGATAGAGAGAGCTGTTTCTAAAGCATACAATATTCTAGGCTTCATCAATAGGGTCATAGAGCACAAGACCAGGGAGGTTATGATGAACTTATATAAGACACCGGTTAGACCTCAGCTGGAGTATTGTGTACAGTTCTGTGAGCCACACTGTAGGAAGGATATGAACACATTGGAGAGTGCAGAAGAGGTTTACGAGAATGGTTCCAGGGATGAGTCTTCAGTTATGAGGAAAGATTGAAGAAATTGGGACTGTTTTCCCTGGACAGGAGAAGGCTGAGAGGAGATGTGACAGAAATTTTCAAAATCATGAGGGGTCTGGACAGAGTGGATAGGGAGAAACTAAACGGATCGAGAACCAGAGAGCACAGTTTTAAAGTGTTTTGCAAAAAAAAGCAAATGTGAGGTGAGAAAAAAACATTTTCACACAGCGAGTGGTTAGGGTTTGGAATGCACTGCCTGGAAGTGTGGTGGAGGCAGGTTTGATTGAGGCATTTGAGAGGGCATTGGGTGATTATTTAAATAGAAACAACATGCAGAGTTAAGGGGAAAAGGCAGGAGATTGGCACTAAGTTAAAATGCTCAGAAAGCCGGTGCAGACATGATGGGCCGAATAGCCTCTTTCTACACTGTAACAATTCTGTGATTCTGTGAAGGATCCTCTGTATAACCCTCTCCTTTGTTCATTTTGTGGTAATGTTAAATATGAGTGTGGAATAGTAGCATTCCCCTGGGTAAGTGTGCAATTGAGGAAAGTCAGCATTATGGTAGAGCAGTTGGTTAAGTTTAGACCAGGCTGGACAACGTTTGGAATGAGGGTGGTGAAATTGGATTTGTTCGCTCAGACTGGCATAGACTAAGAGACGAGTGGCATTGCTGGGCTGTTAGTACAGTGGAGTTTGTTTGTTGAAGGGCTGGACTGTGAGCGAGAGTCCTGATTTTGGTCTATTGATATGTTACTTTGTTTGAATTGGATCAGCCTAGATTAGACTGGGAGGGAAGGCTGTATTGTTGAATTATCAAGCTTGTTCTGATTGATTAAATTGACCTGTTCCCTGTGAGCTTTGTGTATTTGCAGCCCTGGAGCAGTCGCTGGTGAAGGTGCCAGGTTGTGTCCATTAAGATACCCGCATGTGTGCAGCAGTGTAACAAAATGTAAAGTTACCAGGCAACGAAATAATCAGACCACTGGCCTCAAAATATTTAATGGGATCATTGGCTGAAAGAGGATGGTGATGTTGGACTGTTATGGTTTTTGTCAGGAATCGAATTGGATTGGACTGGGCTATATTGAGTAGTGAAGCAGTCCATGTCCAATTGCAGCAAGACCTGGACAATATCCAGGCTTGGATTGACAAGTGGTAAGTAACATTCACACCACACAAGTGCCAGCTAATAACCGTCTCCATCAAGAGAGAATCCAACCATCACCCCTTGACATTCAATGTCATTACCATCGCTGAATCCCCCACTTTCAACATCCTGGGGGTTACCATTGACCAGAAACTGAACTGGACTAGCCATATAAATACTGTGGCTACAAGAGCAGGTCAGAGGCTAGGAATTGTGTGACGAGTAACTCACCTCCTCACTCCCCAAAACCTGTCCACCATCTACAAGGCACAAGTCAGGAGTGTGATGGAATACTCCTCACTTGCCTGGATGAGTGCAGCTCCCACAACACTCAAGAAACTTGACACCATCCAGGACAAAGCAGCCCGCTTGATTGGCACCCCATCCACAAACATTCACTCCCTCCACCACCAACACACAGAAGCACAGTGTGTACCATCTACATGATGCACTGCAGGAACTCACCAAGGCTCCTTCGCCAGCATCTTCCAAATCATAACCACTACCATCTAGAAGGATAAGGGCAGCAGATAGATGGGAACACCACCACCTGGAAGTTGCCCTCTAAGTCACTGACTTGGAAATATATCGCCGTTCCTTCATGACAGAATTAAGAAAGGAAGAGTGCAAATGGGGATGTTGTCCTTGGTTTTTGTATTTGGATGATAAATGTTGGGTTGTAGATCTGTTTTGGTGAATTTTGTTTGAGGATAAGAGTGGTGATGTGAGCAGTTTGTTGGGTTGAGTTGAACTGGGCTGGCATGTGAGAGAGGTGGGATTTGATCATTGGAGCTGCCTCTTAGTGTTACATTGGGCTAGAGACTCGGATTGAGGTTGTTAACGCTGGTCTTATTGAATGGCAAAGCAGGTTCAAAGTGCTGAGCAGCCTACCCCTCCCCTGAATGCTTATGTTCTTGTGTGTTTCTCGCTGTTGGAATCGATTGGTGCCATTTTGTTGTTGAGCTGGGCTCAGGATGGGGATGTTGAACAATTGATGTGGTTTGCCTGGATGGGGTGAACTGTGTTAGACAAAGGGTGAGGATATTTATGTTGGCCCCTGTGTGCTGGAAAGAGGCAAATTGCTGTGTTTACAGTATAGACAGTTTAAAAATAATTTACGGAACTTCAATTCATTTTATTTGTAATTTTTTTTATTTTAGGACTGGAAGAGGAGAAAATGAAAGGAGAAGCTGGTCCTTGTCTGTGCATAACCTTTAAGTTCAGTTCCCGGGTGGTTGTGAAAGTGAATTGATTGTAGGGTGTGTGTTAATTATCTTCGCTTTTAATAAAATTAGCCTCCTTTTCATGAAAGATTACCAAGAATTTCTGCTCTTCGGTTTGAGGAAATGAAATCTTTTCCCAAATTCATCGAATCAAATGTTCCTTCTGGTAAATGCCCTGATGACTGGGAGCAGACAGCTACTAAGCTCGGTAATGTATAGCTCCCAAATTAAACCAGCAACAGAGTTCATCTCAAAAAAAAGATAAACAGAAACTGATCATGTTTGTCAGAAATATCTCTCTCTCTGCTACACATGCAATGGCTGATATTTGGTCAACAGAATGCCATTCTCCATGCTGTAACTGAAACTGTATGCACTTACACTCTCTCTCCTTCTCATGTTTCCCACGCAATTACAATTAAAATCCTACATGGTGGCAGAGGGTAAGGAAACCACATGCAATTCCGCAGTGGCAGTAGCTTTTTATTGGTGATAAAGTCTATCATAATACCTGTCTCATTGACCGCTGCACTATCTGTCACACTGTCTGTCACATTGAATCACACCGTCTGTCACACAATCTGACAGACTGCCTGTCTCATTGATTGCCATAATGTCTGTCACACTGTCTGTCACACTGTCACATTGACTGTCACACTAATTCACACTGTCTGTCACACTGCCTGTTACATTGTTTGCCACGCTGTCTGCCACACTGTCCATCACACTGTCTGTCTCATTGACTGTTACACTGACAGTTACACTATCAATCACACTGTCTGTAACACTGTCTGTTGCACCGTTTGCCACACTGTCTGGCACACTGGCTGTCAGATTGCCTCACACTGTCTCACACATTGTCACATAGACTGTCACACTGTCTGTCACCTTGACTGTCACGCTGTCTATCAGATAGACTATCACACTGTTTGGCACATTGTCTGTCCCATTGACTGTCACACCATCAGTCACCTTCACTGTCACACTGTCTGTCATATAGACTGTCACATAAACTGTTACACTGTCTGTCACTCTGTCTTGCCCAATGTCTGTCATGCTGCTTGTCACACTGTCTGTTGCACTGTCTGACAGACTGACCATCATACTGTCGGCCACATTGTCTGACACACTGTCTGTCACAATGGCTATCACACTCTCTCTCTGACACACTGACTGTCATACTGTCTGTCATGCTGTCTTTCCCACTGTCTGTCATTCTGTCTGGCACACTGTCTGACAAACTGACTGCCACACTGGCTGTCACATTGCCTGTCACACTGTCTGATACACTGACTTTCACACTATCTGTCACACTGTCTGTCACAGAAACTGCCACACTGTCTGACACTGACTGTCTCACTGTCTGTCACATTGACTGTCACACTGTCTGACTGCCCCACTGTCTGTCACACTGTCTGTCGCACTGTCTGTCGCACTGTCTGACAAACTGACTGTCACACTGTCTGCCACATTGGCTGTCAAACTGTCTGATACACTGACTTTCACACTCTCTGTCACACAGTCTGTCACAGAAACTGTCACACCATCTGTCAAATGAACTGTCACTCTGTCTGTCACACTGTCTGTCACACTTTCTGTCACACAGTCTGTCACACTGTCTTTCCTAATGTCTGTCACACTGTCTGTTGCACTGTCTGTCACATTTACTGTCACGTTGTCTGCCAAATTGGCTGAAACACTGTCTGTCACACTCTCTGACACACTGACTGTCATACCATCTGTCACACTGACTGTCACACTGTCTGTCACATTGCCTGTCACACTGCCTAACACACTGTCAGTCACACTGCCTGTCACAGAAGCTGTCACACTGCCAAATGACTGTCACACTGTCTGTCTCACTGTCTGCCTAACAATATCTAAAACACTGACTTTCACACCGTCTGTCATGCTGTCTTTTCCACTGTCTGTCACACTGTCTGACACACTGTCTTCCCACTGTCAGTCACACAGTTTGTCACATTGTCTGTTGCACAGTCTGTCACACTAACTGACACACTGATTGTTTCACTCTGTCTGTCACACTGTCTTTTCCAATGTCTGGCCAACTGTTTGTCACACTGTCTGACAAACTGACTGTCATACTGTCTGTCACAGTGACTGTCACACTGTCTGTCAAATTAATTGACAAACTGTCTGTCAACAGTCTGACACACTGGCTGTCACACTGTCTATCTCACTACCTGTCACACTGTCTGAAATACTGTCTGTCACATTGCCTGTCACACTGTCTGACACACTGATTGTCACATTGTCTGTCACATAGACTGTCACACTGTCTGTCACTCTGTCTTTCCCAATGTCTGTCATGCTGCTTGTCACACTGTCTGTTGCACTGTCTGACACACTGACCATCATACTGTCTGTCACATTGTCTGACACTCTGTCTGTCACACTGTCTGTCACATTAATTGTCACACTGTCTGTCACATTTTCTGACACACAGTCTGTCACACTGTCTGTCACTGTCTGTCACACTGTCTTTCCTAATGCCTGTCACACTGTCTGTTGCACTGTCTGACACACTGACTGTCACACTGTCTGTCACATTTACTGTCACATTGTCTCCCAGATTGGCTGAAAAACTGTCTGTCACACTCTCTGACACACTGACTGTCATACCATCTGTCACACTGCCTGTCACAGAAGCTGTCACACTGTCTGTCAAATGACTGTCACACTGCCTGTCTCACTGTCTGTCTAACACTATCTAAAACACTGACTTTCACACCATCTGTCATGGTGTCTTTTCCACTGTCTGTCACACTATCTGACACACTGTCTGTCACACTGTCTGAGATACAGAGTGTCACACAGTCTGTCACACTATCTGTCACTCTATCTGTCATGCTGTCTTTCCACTGTCAGTCACACGGTTTATCATATTGTCTGTTGCACTGTCTGTCACACTGACTGACACACTGATTGTTTCACTCTGTCTGTCATGCTGTCTTTCCCAATGTCTGGCAAACTGTTTGTCACACTGTCTGACAAAGTGACTGTCATACTGTCTGTTACAGTGACTGTCACTCTGCCTGTCAAATTAATTGACAAACTGTCTGTCAACAGTCTGACACACTACCTGTCACACTGTCTGAAATACTGTCTGTCACATTGCCTGTCATGCTGCCTGACACACTGAGAGTCACAGACTGTCACATTATCTGTCACACTATCTGACATACTGTCTGTCACACTGTCTGACAAACTGTCTGTCACTGTCTGACAAACTGACTGTCACATTGTCTGTCATATTGGACACTGTCTGATACACTGACTTTCACACTCTCTGTCACACATTCTATCACAGAAACTGTCACGCTGTCTGTCAATGGACTGTCACTCTGTCTGTCACACTGTCTGTCATATTAATTGTCACACTGTCTGTCACACTTTCTGACACACAGTCTGTCACACTGTATTTCCCAATGTCTGTCACACTGTCTGCCAAATTGGCTGAAACACTGTCTGTCACACTCTCTGACACACTGACTGTTGTACCATCTGTTGCATTGACTGTCACCCTGTCTGTCACACTGTCTGACAAACTGGCTGTTTCACTGTCTGTCACGTTGACTGTCACACTGTCTGATACACTGACTTTCACACTGTCTGTCACACTGACTGTCATGCTGTCTGTCACATTGCCTGTCACACTGCCTGGCACACTGACTGTCACACTGTCTGGCAAATGACTGTCACACTGTCTGTCTCACTGTCTGTCTAGCACTATCTAAAACACTGATTTTCACACTGTCTGTCACACTGACTGTCATGCTGTCTGTCACATTGCCTGTCACACTGCCTGGCACACTGACTGTCACACTGTCTGGCAAATGACTGTCACACTGTCTGTCTCACTGTCTGTCTAGCACTATCTAAAACACTTACTTTCACACTGTCTGTCATGCTGTCTGAGATACAGAGTGTCACACAGTCTGTCACACTGTCTATCACTCTATCTATCACGCTGTCTTTCCACTGTCGGTCACACAGCGTGTCACACTGTCTGTCACATTGACTGTCACATTGTCTAACACACTGACTGTCACACTATCTGTAACATTGACTGTCACCCTGTCTGTCACACTGACTGACACACTGATTGTTTCACTCTGTCTGTCACGATGTCTTTCCCAATGTCTGGCACACTGTCTGTCACACTGTCTGGCAAACTGACTGTCATACTGTCTGTCACAGTGACTGTCACACTGTCCCATTAATAGTAAAACTGTCTGTCAACAGTCTGACACACTGACTGTCACACTGTCTGTCTCACTACCTGTCACACTGTCTGAAATACTGTCTGTCACATTGCCTGTCATGCTGTCTGACACACTGACTGTCACATTATCTGACACATTTTCTGTCACACTGTCTGACAAACTGTCTGTCACACTGTCTGTCACGCTGTCTTTCCCAATGTCTGTCACACTGTCTGTCACACATTGTGTCACACTCTGTCACACTGTCCTTCCCATTGTTTGTCCCATTGTCTGTCATACTGTCTGACACATTGTCTGACATACTGTCTGTCACACTGTCTGACACACTGACTGTCACACTGTCTTTCCCACTGTATGTCACATTGTCTGATACACTGTCTGTCACACTGTCTGACACACTGACTGTCACACTGCCTGACCAAATGCCTGTCACACTGTCTGTCACACGCACTGACACATTGACTGTCACACTGTCTATCACTGTCTGACACACTGACTGTCACACCATCTTTCATAATGTCCATCACATATTCTGTCACAAGGCCTGTCACACTGTCTGTCACACTGCCTGACACTCTGACTATCACGCTATCTCTCACGTTGCCTGACACACTGCCTGTGACACTGACTGTCACACTATCTGTCATGTCTTTCCCACTGTATGTCACATTGTCTGACACACTGTCTGTCACACTGCCTGTCACATTGACTGTCACCCAGTCTGTTACACTGTCTGTTTAACACTATCTAACACCCACAGTGCTGTTAGGGAGGGAGTTCCAGGATTTTGACCCAGTGACAGTGAAGGAACGGTGATATATTTCCAAGTCAGGGTGGTGAGTGACTTGGAGGGGAACTTCCAGGTGGTGGTGTTCCCATGTCTCTGCTGTTGTTGTCCTTCTAGTGGTCGTAGGTTTGGAAGGTGCTGTCTAAGGAGCCTTGATGAATTCCTACAGTGCATCTTGATGGTACACACTGCTGCTACTGTGTGTTAGTGGTGGAGGGAGTGAATGTTTGTGGATGTGGTGCCAATCCTACTTTGTCCTGGATGGTGTCAAGCTTCTTGAATGTTGTTGGACCTGCACTCATCCAGGCAAGTGGGGAGTATTCCATCACACTCCTGACTTGTGCCTTGTAGATGGTGGACAGGCTTTGGGGATTGAGGAGGTGAGTTATTCACTGCAGGATTCCTAGCCTCTGACCTGCTCTTGTAGCCACAGTATTTATATGGCTAGTCCAGTTCAGTTTCTGGTCAATGGTAACCCCCCCAGGATGTTGATATTGAGGGATTCAGTGCTGGTAATGCCATTGAACATCAAGGGGGGATGGTTAGAATATCTCTTGTTGGAGATGGTCATTGCCTGACACTTGTGTGGTGTGAATGTTACTTACCACTTGTCAGCCCAAGCCTGGATATTGTCCAGGTCTTGCTGCATTTGGACAGGGACTGCTTGAGGATTAAATAGCCAGTCAGACTCTCGGGAGAGGGATAGAGATCCAATTCACTTTTCCAAATGTTTGATCCAATCACTCTGAGAACAGGAAGAGTCTTCTAGATACAAGAGTGAGAGCTGAGTGTAGGGTGTTGGGGGTGGGGGGGTGTGGTGTGGTGGTGAAGGGGGTGGGGGGGAGGGAGAGGGGGAGGGGGATGGTGAAGAGGAAGGGCTGGGGGCGAGGGCAGAGGTTGCCAGTGATGTGTGGTGTGTCCAGGTTGAGCTTGTGCAGCCGCTGCTGTCTCCCCTGGTAACAGAGCAGCTGGTTAAATATTAGCAGGAAACAAACAAAGAAAGGCAGGAGCATCTCAACAGGACTTTGCACTTTGTCCCTGTCGGGATCTCGAGGAATTTGCTTCATTTTTCCTGGCCAATCAAGGTGAGCGAGTAAAGCCTGGCAACCTGGCACAGTTCGATCCCGAGCTTACAGGAACTGGCCTGAGAGCTGGAAATATGGCCATTCTGAACATTACATTCGATTCTAAATGAATCAAACCCCAGAATCAATAACCCATCAATACTCAATCCATCTCCGCGACACATACCCCTTGTCAGCTCCGGGTCCTTCTATCTGATCAACCCTAGTTTCAGAAGCAGGAGGATTGATGTGACCTGAGTAAGTTATAGGTGCTAATGTCACACTCACTTCCCAGCCTAGAATTTGACAGTTTCTTTGGGGTCCACAGTAATGTGCTTGACTCTGAAATGGCCGAGCAAGCCGCTCAGTTCAAGGGCAATTAGGGATGGGCAACAAATGCTGGCCCCGCCCACATCCCATGAAAGAATAAAGAGTGACTTCCGGTCCCTGGCACCTCCCTGTATCTAGGGGAGATGGGAAGATTAGGGTAAGTCCCTCCTCTATCTCCACCCCCAATTCTTTAACAACCCGGACCAGGCCTGACACAAGCAGTGATGTTCACTGCCGTGGCTTCAATTTTTTTTTAGATTGACCCTCCGTCCAGCCCAGTTTGGTCGGTTAGTTTCCTTCACCCTCCCATGCACCACCACCCCCACCCTCACACCAGGCCCAGAACCTGGGGAAAGAGGCAGCAGCTGTTAGCCTGGCTCAAGGCTCTGCACACGCTCTCTGATTGATTTTTGTCTCCCCTGTGACTCTACATTTCTTGCGAGCTCCTTATTGGTTGGCAGGCTGGTGATGGTGGGGACGTGGTCATGTTGCTTCTAGTGAAATTCTGCCCAACCACCCCCAACAACCTCACCCATGACCTTCCCTCCATCAGGAGTGGGGATGGTTGCTCACAACCTCTCCAATTTTCTGATCCATCCAATAATGGAAGCCTAAATCAGAGTAAAGAAAGACCTGGACAACACCTGGACAAGTAGCAAGTAACATCTGCACCACAAGTTGCCGGCAATGATCATCTCAAACCAACCAGCTTCCCTTCACCCAAAGCACCAACGCTGAATCCCCCACTATCAACATCCTGGGGGTTACCACTGACCAGAAACTGAACTGGACTAGCCAAATAAATACTGTGGCTACAAGAGCAGGTCAGAGGCTGGGAATCCTGCAGTGAATAACTCACCTCCTGACTCCCCAAAGCCTGTCCACCATCTACAAGGCACAAGTCAGGAGTGTGATGGAACACTCCCCACTGGGGTGGGTCCTGTTAGGGACAGAGAGGGTGATATATGCTTAGAAGCACAGGGTAAGACTAGAATACTGTATGAGTTCATTTTATCAATGTTCATTAAGGAAGAGGAGTCTGACAAAATGCAAGTGCAAGTGGAAAGGATAGAGGCAATGGATGGAATGAACAATGAAAGGGGGGAGGTACTGGAAAGGCTGGCTGGAAAGGGTAGATAAGTCAGCTGGTCCAGATGCTTGCATCCCAGGTTGTTAAAGGAAGTGGGCGTGGAGATAGGGGAAGGACTTGCCATAATCTTCTCTAGATATGAGGAGGTGTCAAAGCATTGGAAAGATTTCTTTATTGATTCATGGGATGTACGCATCACTGGCAAGGCCAGCATTTGTTGCCCATCCCTAACTGTCTTTGAACTGAGTGACTTGCTGGGCCATTGCAGGGGGCAGTTCAGAGGCAGCCACACTGTTGTGGGTCTGGAGTCACATGTAGGCCAGACCAGGTAAGGACAGCAGATTTCCTTCCCTAAAGGACATTAGTGAACCAGGTTGGTTTTTACAACAACCGCTGACAGTTTCATGGTCACCATTACTGAGGCTAGCTTTCAATTCCACATGTATTAATTGAATTTACATTCCACCAGCTGCTATGGTGGGATCTGAACTCATGTCCCCAAAGGATTAGCCTTGATTGAAGTATACAAGATCCTGAACGGCCTTGACAAGGTGTTTGTGGAAAGTATGTTTCCTTTTGTGGATGAGTCCAGGACTAGCGGACATTGTTTTAAAATTAGGGGTCACCCTTTTAGGACAGAGATGAGGAGAATGTTTTTCTCTCAGAGGGTTGTGTGACTTTGGAACTCAGGAGGTGGTGGAGGCAGGGTCACTGAATATTTGTAAGGCAGAGGTAGATAGATTCTTGTTAGGCAAGGGAATCAAAGGTTATTGGGGGTAGATGGGAATGTGGAATTCAAAACACAAACAGATCAGCCATGATCTTATTGAATGGTGGAGCAGGCTCGAGGGGCTGAATGGCCTACTCCTGCTTCTATTTCGTATATTCGTATAATACTGGGACCACTGCTTTTCGATATACATGAGTGGCTTGGATATTGGGATACAGAGTAAAATTTTAAAATTTCCCAATGATTCCAAACCTGGAGGTGTAACGAACAGTGAGGACGATATCAATAGACTACAATAAGAAACAAACAGGCTAGCAGA
Organism: Carcharodon carcharias; assembly: GCF_017639515.1. Taxonomy (NCBI): domain Eukaryota; kingdom Metazoa; phylum Chordata; class Chondrichthyes; order Lamniformes; family Lamnidae; genus Carcharodon; species Carcharodon carcharias. The sequence goes on along the minus strand of NC_054473.1, from coordinate 189,136,351 downwards.
ACGGCAAACAAGTGGCAGGGAATTTACTGCAGGGAAGTGAGAGGTGGTACATTTTGTCAGTAGGGACAGGTAGAGGCAATGCACACCTAATGCCACAATTCCAAGAGTGTGCAGGGACCAAGGGACCTGCATATGCATTGATCTTTGAGAGAGTGATTAGCAAAGCATTTGAAATCTTGGGCTTCATCAATAGAGGTATTGAGCACAAAAGCAGGAAAGTTATGCTGAACCTTTATAAAGCTCTGGTTAGGCCGCCACTCGAGTATTTCATCCAGTTCCAGTCACCACACTTTAGGAAGGATGTGAGGGTCCTTGAGAGGGGGCAGAGGAGATTTACCAGAATGATACCAGGGATGAGGGATTTTAACTACAAGGTTAGGTTGGAGAAGCTGGGGTTGTTCTCTTTGGAGTAAAGGAGAGTGAGGGGAGATTTGATAGAGGTGGACAAGATGATGACAGTTTTGGATAAGGTAGACAAAGAAAAACTGTTCCCATTGGCTGATCGTACAAGGACTAGGGGGACACAAATTTAAGGTTTTGGGCAAGAGAAACAGAGGGGATGTGAGGTAGAACTTTTTACACAGTGAGTGGCAAAGACCTGAAACTTACTGCCCACGAGGGGGTGGAAACAAAAACGATCAATGATTTCAAATGGAAATTGGATAGGCACTTGAATGAAATAAACTTACAGGGCTATGGGGATAGAGTGGGGGAATGGGACTGATTGGATTGCTGTACAGAGAGCCAGCACAGACATGATGGGCCAAACCACCCCCTTCTGTGGTGTAGATGACTCTAAGAACTGGCCTGGATAAATGCAGCTCCATCACTCAAGAAAATTCACACCATCCAGGACAAAGTGGTTTGCCTCTGTCACTGCACTGAGCATCTACTCTCCCCATCATTATCACACTATGGCTGCAATGTGTATGATCTACAGCATGATTCTTCAAGAGAAAGGCAACCCCACCACCAACCCCTGTCCAGGTTCACATATCACAGTCCCTTCATTGTCACAGAAAGAAGCATTTATTCATATCTTGACCATATGTTGATTTGTGGATACATATTGACAAGAACTCCCCTGCTCCTCTTCAGATTAGTGGCTAGGGCTATTTTATATTTGAGCGGCAGAAGGTTTAATGCCTCGTCTGAAAAACAACATCTGTAACAGTGCAGCACTCCCTCAGTACTGACCCTCTGACAGTGCAGCACTCCCTCAGTACTGACCCTCTGACAGTGCAGCACTCCCTCAGTACTGATCCTCTGACAGTGCAGCACTCCCTCAGCATGGACCCTCTGACAGTGCAGCACTCCCTCAGTACTGACCCTCTGACAGTGCAGCACTCCCTCAGTACTGACCCTCTGACAGTGCAGCACTCCCTCAGTACTGACCCTCTGACAGTGCAGCACTCCCTCAGTACTGACCCTCCGACAGTGTGGCGTTCCCACAGTACTGACCCTCTAACAGTGTAGCACTCCCTCAGTAGTGCACTGGAGCATCAGTTTAGATTACATGCTCAAATCTCTGTAGGGGAGTTTGAGCCCACATGCTTTGATACAGGGGCAAGGGTGCTCCTCACTGAGGGACAGAGGCAGGGATGAATTTCACATTGGACACAGCTGGACCACATGGCTTCACTTCAAGGCCCTGGTTTTATTGATAAACAGGGGAATGCATCAAATATAATTGGCAAGTTTAATTTGTGTGGCTACCTAAATTAATCCTGTCCCTTTAAATGTGGCATCCAAAGGATTAAAACTTACTGTTTAATTGCTATGTGACAAGATGCAAAAGCATCGCAGGGTGTCCAGCCGAGTTATCCAAGCCCTGAACTGAGGAGGGAGCAGGGACACAGACCTGCTCGATAGGAGGGAGTGTCAGTCAGACAGACAGTGGGAATTTCCTAAACAAAAACAGAATTACCTGGAAAAACTCAGCAGGTCTGGCAGCATCGACGGAGAAGAAAAGAGTTGACGTTTCGAGTCCTCATGACCCTTCGACAGAACATGAGGACTCGAAACGTCAACTCTTTTCTTCTCCGCCGATGCTGCCAGACCTGCTGAGCTTTTCCAGGTAATTTTGTTTTTGTTTTGGATTTCCAGCATCCGCAGTTTTTTGTTTTTATCTCTGTGGGAATTTCCTATCGATGAAACAGGTGAGGCCTGCTTCACCCATTACCTATTCACCAAGGCCTGAGTGCAATGTTATTTTAACCAGGAGAATGCAAATGAAAATAATCAGTGAAAATCTCCAGAAATTACACCTCAGGAAAGATACATTGGCCTTGGAGGGAGAGGTAGTGTGGATTCACCACAATGAGACCAGGGATAATTGGATTAAATGCTGAAGATAGGTTGTATAGACCAGGCTTGTCTTACTTTGAGTTTAGATTAAGGGGTGAGTTGATCCTGGGGTTTAAAAGATTAAATGTGTTTGGTAGAGTGGATGGAGAGGAATGATTTTCTTTGGAGAGAGAATCAAGAAGAAGGGGCATCATTATAACATTACAGCCAGGTCACTTTGGGAACAAAGGAAAAGGGCAGGAATCGGAATTGTCTCTGCCAAAGAGCTGTGGATTCTGGAACAACTGGAACTTTCAGATTGACAGATTCTTAACACATTCACTCCCACTGTGCACAATCCCAATGGACCCAACCCCCTTCCCGTTCACTCCCACTGTACACAATCCCAATGGACCCAAACCCCTTCCCGTTCACTCCCACTGTACACAATCCCAATGGACCCAAACCCCTTCCCGTTCACTCCCACTGTACACAATCCCAATGGACCCAAACCCCTTCCAGTTCACTCCCACTGTACACAATCCCAATGGACCCAAACCCTTTCCGTTCACTCCCACTGTACACAATCCCAATGGACCCAAACCCTTTCCCGTTCACTCCCACTGTACACAATCCCAATGGACCCAAACCCTTTCCCGTTCACTCCCACTGTACACAATCCCAATGGACCCAAACCCCTTCCCGTTCCCTACCAATAAATTCTATTGTGCCAATCAATCACTTCCCAATCACCCTCAGTTCTAGTGGAATCATTGTTGAGCAGCAAGCTGCTCTCCTGCAGCAACCCTCTCTCTCTCGGTATCAATCTGCTGCCAGTGTTTTAACAGGGATTTCTCCAGTGACACTGGCGGCTTTGAGCGCTCTCTGCGGGTCCCAGCTGAGATTGCCGGTGTTGGCCGCTGACTGAGCCTCATGAAAGCTGCTCAATCATAGCCTCAGTCTACATTCAACCTCGCTCTTTCTTACAAAACAAAACCCGATCGAACGCAACTTTAATAACCCGTCAAACAGAATGGAGGAACTGAGCTGCTGCACTCCAGGTCAGCAACTGGGCCTCTTAATGCCCGTCTCTTTATATCAACCCTTGTTGGACCCGACTTGGTGAAGAGTCTGAGGGACTGGAATTCCACAGCTAGTTTGAGCCCGCAGTCTGTCAACCAGGCACAGAGCGATAGGGATTACAGAGCGAACCTGCCAAAATTAAACTGAAAACAATTTAAAAAGAAATCCTCACTCTCCCAAATACCCACACATTGCCGCTCCCTCCTACCCTCACTGAAACACTCTCATACACACTCTCTCATACACACACTGACACAATCTCATATACACACACTGACACGCCCTCGTATACACACAGTGACACACTCATACATACACAGTGACACACTCTCACATACACACATTGACGCAATCTCATATACACACGCTGACACACACTCATATTAACACAATGACACACCCTTATATACACACACTGACACAATCTCATATACACACACTGACACACACTCTCACATACACACAATGACACACCTTCATATACACACATTGCCACAGACTCTCATTTACACACAGACACACTCTCATATATACACACACTGACACACACTCTCATATACACACACTCTCATATACACACAGGCACACTCTCATATATACACACTGACACACACTCTCATATACACACACTGACACACTCATATATGCACACTGACACACTCTCATATACACACACTGACACACAATCTCATATACACACACTGACACACATTCTCATATACACACTGACACACACTCTCATATACACGTACTGACACACACTCTCATATACATACACTGACACACACTCTCATATACATGCACTGACACACTCAAATATGCACACTGACACACAATCTCATATACACACACTGACACACATTCTCTTATAAACACAGACACACTCTCATATATACACACTGACACACACTCTCATATACATGCACTGACACACACTCTCATGTACACGCACTGACACACACTCTCATGTACACACACTGGCACACACTCTCATATACACACACTGACACACTCACATATGCACACTGACACACTCTCATATACACACACTGACACACAATCTCATATACACACACTGACACACGTTCTCATATACACACTGACACACACTCTCATATACACACACTGACACACTCACATATGCACACTGACACACTCTCATATACACACACTGACACACAATCTCATATACACACACTGACACACGTTCTCATATACACACTGACACACACTCTCATATACATGCACTGACACACACTCTCATATACATACACTGACACACACTCTCATATACATGCACTGACACACTCATATATGCACACTGACACACAATCTCATATACACACACTGACACACATTCTCTTATAAACACAGACACACTCTCATATATACACACTGACACACACTCTCATATACACGCACTGACACACACTCTCATATACACGCACTGACACACACTCTCATGTACACGCACTGACACACACTCTCATGTACACACACTGACACACACTCTCATGTACATATAGACACATTCATATATACACACTGACACACTCATATACACGCATTGACACACACTCTCATATACACAAACTGACACACACTCTCATGTACACACAGACACACTCATATATACACACTGAAACACAGTCTCATGTACACACACTGACATACATTCTCACATATGTACACTGACACACTCATACACGCACTGACACAAACTCTCATGTACACACTGACACACTCATATGCACACTGACACACTCTTATATACACACACTGACACACAATCTCATATACACACACTGACACACACACACATATGTACACTGACACACTCTCATATACATCACAGAGTCCACACAACTGTACATCCTATGATAAAAAGAGAAAATTCCGAGGATATCTTGTCGTTTTGGCAGCATCTGTGCAGAGTTCACGCTTCAGGTCCTTTTCTGTTTTTATTTCAGATTTCCAGCATCTGCAGTATTTGATTTTTGTGGTCCTGTCTCTGTATTCGACATACAGACAGTTCACACAGACAGCTTCGGGCTACATTCTGGTTAATGGTGGGGGGGTGGGGGGGGGTCTGGATCTTGCTCAGGCCAATAGTTTTAGAGATGTTTATATGTTTTTTATCTCCCGGCAGTCTCCCTGTGCTCTTCCTGGTCTCATCTCAGTCACGCCTCACTTTCTCAATCCCGCCGCTTCCTCGGGGGTCTGTCTGTAAGTCTCTGCTCTGATTTTCTGTGAAAATGCAGAGCGAAATCAGCAGCTCCGTTTGGAAGGTGAACCCATTTACACTCAGTGCCTGGGTCAGCACTGCCTGTGCTCCCATCAAACCCAGTCCCCAAAGTCCCCACCCCAGCCCCAGCTCGGGCAGTGTTCCCGCTTTCTGGGGGGAGGGCAGTGGGAGCTCCTGGAACCCCAGCACCTGGTTTAGCGAATGTAGGATCCAGGTAAACCTCGGGAGACCGCGCCTCATGATTCGGGTCAGAGAGAAGAGAAACTGGCCAGAGGGAGACGGAGTAACCCGAGATGGAAGCGAGTTGGAGGGGGAGAGATAGAGACAGAGAGAGAGAAAGGGGAAGCGAACAGACAGGCAGACAGAGAGAGAGAGAGACAGAGACAGACAGTGAGAGAGAGAGAGACAGTGAGAGAGAGACACAGTGAGAGAGACAGAGAGAGAGAGAGAAAGGGGAAGCGGACAGACAGGAAGGCAGAGAGAGAGAGAGAGAGATAGGAGGAGATAGAAAAAAAAGGGGGAGAGTAATGGGCAAGGGGAGAAGCCTGAACAGGAGGGCAGATAGAGAGAAACAGCAAGAGGCTTTCCGCTAACCCCAAGTGAGAGCAAACCGAACCTGGGCTGAGAGACTGACACACATAAAGCGTCACAAGAGTTAAATATAATATTTCATTTATTATACATATTTTTTCATAAAATTGCATGGACAACAGGGTATCAGATATCGGTACAAATTAGTTTAAAAAAATCTTTGGAATCGCTGACAACGTTGCGAATGGAGACTGGGTGAGCCGACCGTCTCTGGGACTAAAGCAGTCAGCGGCTTCCCCTCTAAAACAAAACATCCAGAAAAAATATATATACACAGACATACAGACACATAAAACAAAGACATTCCCTCCCGCCAGAGAAAAAAATAACAAATACAAACTGACAGAGACAGCCCTGGGGTGGTGGGTAAATAAAAACCTACACACTTCACATCCAGTTCAAACAGAGCGATATCAAAAGCCAAAACCCCTTACAAACTGGGGCTGAAATATCAAACAGACACCTCCCCAGATTCTGTCCCAATGTCCAGCCCCTGAAACCTGACTCGAAATCATCGAGAAATTGGCAAGTTCCGCATGATCACACGGCTTGGGGAGGTGGGGATGGGGGGGGGTGGGGGTGATATATTTTTCCATCTATTTACTTCTCGGAGACAGTTTCTGTCATAAATTCACATGGGACAAATCTTCCTCCCCCCCACCCCGTCAGCAGTTCTGGAGCTACCCAAGCGGCAACATGGTACAAAATACTCTTTAAAGTCTCTGTGTCTAGTAATAAAATATTTTTGGTTATTTACTGATTTCTCAAACCCTTCCCCTCCCACCCCCCACCCCCACCCACTCTAACCATCGCCACCTCCCCGCAAATCCCCACCGCTCAATCTGTGTCCCAATCCCGCCCTGCTCTCCGGGTCGAGCAGCTACCCCGCACATTCTGACAGAGGCTGCACTTACTCAACATTTAAAATTTAAAAAAAAAAACACACACACACACAGACACATCTTCACCATCTGGGGTCTGAGCAGGTCCGGGATGTGGTCAGCTGCCTGGAGGGAGAGTTGGACTGGGCTGCTTGGATGGTCCAGCCCATGTTTTTAGTGTCGGCTTAAAGAGGAGTCCGGGCGGACAGAGGCGTCGCTTTGTCGGGTGTTGGTTTTTACTGAAAAGGCTTTTGGAGTTGGAGAGTTTGCAGCTCCCTCTCCCTCTCCCTGAGTCTCTCTGTGTCTCTGTGAGTCTCTCAGTGTCTCTCTCACACACACACACACACACACTGTGTGTGTTCAGGCACAGGTTCCCATCGCTTTTACCAAAGAGTCTTCAGGGAGCTGTCTGAAGAGACCCCGGAGGGTCTCCAGCTCCCGGCTCAGGTGTTCCACCCTCTTGCGGAGTCTCTCGTTGTCACTGGTCAGTTCAATCACTTTGTGCTGCGTCTCCACATTGCGCATCTTGGCTTTATCCCGGCTTTTCCTCACGGCGATGTTGTTCCGCTCCCTCCTCAGGCGGTATTCCAGGCTCGACTTGTCCACCGACTTCTTGCTTTTGGGCGGGGGTGCCGGCTGCATTTTGAGGGCGGCGGACGGGGCGCTGAGGTGCTGGGGGCTGGGCACGGGCGTGGGGGGCGGCGTGGGGTGTCCGGCTTGGAGGTGGATGGTGGTCTGGCCGCAGTGAGCGACCTGGTGCTGCAGGTGAGGCGGGTGGTGCGGCGGCTGCGGGGCGAAGGCTCCGGGCACCGGACAGCGGCTCAGCTCCTTCTCCTGCTCCCGCGGCTCCTGCTTGACCATGACTGACCTCGGCGGCCCCAGACCCTCCGCCTTGCCCCCCGCGTAGTTGTGGAGGCAGCAGAAGCCGGGCGGTTGATGCACAGGGTGGGGCGGCGGCTGGTTTCGGGGCTGCGGGACGGGCACCTTGCGGTGGTCAAACTCCGGCCCTTTGGCCTTGTCCTGGCTCAGTTTGCCCAGCCCGTGGTGGTGGTGGTGCTGCTGCTGCTGCTGGTGCTGCTGCTGGTGCTGCTGCTGCTGCTGGTGCTGCTGCTGGTGCTGCTGCTGCTGCTGGTGCTGCTGGTGGGTGAACAGATCGGCCAGAAACTCGTCATTAAACGCCGAGGGGTCGATGTAGGCGCTGATGTCGATGGAGTTCTCGTTCTCGCAAATGTCCCCCAGCTCGGAGGGGGGGTCCCGGTAGCCGAAAGCCCCCCCCTCCTGCTGCTGCTGGTGCTGCTGCTGGTGCTGCTGCTGCTGCTGCTGCTGCTGGTGCTGAGCGCTCACCACTGGCCGGGGCTCCGACTCATAGAAATTGGGCTGCTCCATGGGGTATCTAAAGGGAGCGAAACATGGTGAGGAACTGCGGGAATCCAGGGTGGCAGGAGCCCGGGAGGGGCTGCGGGGAAAGTGGGGTTGGGGGGGGGGGGGGTGGGGGTGGGGTAGAGGGTAAGGGAGGAGGGTGGAGGGGAAAGGTCTGTCCCGGGGTTGAGGGGAGGGAAAGGGGCAGGAATGTGGAGCAGACCAAATCCCAACTTTTCTTGCAGATCGTCCCAGTTGTTTGCGGTGTCCGAGCTGCAGGAGCTGCTCCCTCTGTCTGTCTGTCTGTCTGTCTGTCTGTCTCTGTGTCTGTCTGTGTGTCTGTCTCCCTGTCAGTGAGAGGCTGCAGGAGCTGCTCCCTCCCTTTTATACCCCCCACCACCACCACCACCACCACTTCCCCGCCCAGCAAAAGCGGCTCCGCCCGGGTCTTAATGCCTGGCTGCTCCAACCAGCCGAGAGCCGCCGCAGCAGAGCGAGCGGGAGGGCGGGAGGGGGGGGGGGGGGGGCAAATAACCTTTATCTCTCCCCCACCCCCACCCACCACCAACCTCGCTGATAGACCGCCCGCGGCGTTGCTCGCGGGTGTCAGTGCCATTTTTCCGAACAGGCTTGAGGGGGGGTCGAATGGGATCTTCCTGTTCCTGTTCAGGGAGGGCGCAGGGGGTTATCACAAGGCAGGAGTTGTCCACTCTAACAGCCCCTGGACATGAGGCAGTCACGTTCCCCCTGAAGTCTTTTATCCACTGGACTCTCTCACCCCCACCCTCAACTTGCTCCACTAGCCCAGAATTCTCAGTATACAATACCCCTTCACCCCCCCACCCCCTCACCCCCACCCCCTAAATCCCGCCCCTAAACCCCCACCCCCTCACCCCAACCCCTTACCCCACCCCCTCACCCCCACCCCCTAAACCCCACCCCAAACCCCCACCCCCTCACCCCCACCCCCTAAATCCCGCCCCTAAACCCCCACCCCCTCACCCCAACCCCTCACCCCCACCCCCTCACCCCCACCCCCTAAATCCCGCCCCTAAACCCCCACCCCCTCACCCCAACCCCTTACCCCACCCCTAAACCCCCACCCCCTCACCCCCACCCCCTAAACCCCACCCCTAAACCCCACCCCCTAAACCCCCACCCCCTCACCCCCACCCCTAAACCCCGCCCCTAAACCCCCACCCCCTCACCCCCACCCCTAAACCCCGCCCCTAAACCCCCACCCCCTCACCCCCACCCCCTAAATCCCGCCCCTAAACCCCCACCCCCTCACCCCAACCCCTTACCCCACCCCCTCACCCCCACCCCCTAAACCCCACCCACTAAACCCCCACCCCCTCACCCCCACCCCTAAACCCCACCCCTAAACACCCACCCCCTCACCCCCACCCCTAAACTCCGCCCCTAAACCCCCACCTCCTCACCCCCACCCCCTAAACTCCACCCCTAAACCCCCACCCTCTAAACCCTGCCCCTAAACCCCCACCCCCTCACCCCCACCCCTAAACCCCGCCCCTAAACCCCACCCCCTAAACCCCACCCCTAAACCCCCACCCCCTCACCCCCACCCCCTAAACTCCACCCCTAAACCCCCACCCTCTAAACCCTGCCCCTAAACCCCCACCCCCTCACCCCTAATCCCTAAACCCCCACCCCTTCAACCCCATCCCCTCACCCCCATCCCCTAAACCCCACCCCTAAACCCCCACCCCCTCACCCCAACCCCTAAACACCCACCCCTTCAACCCCACCCCCTAAACCCTGCCCCATAAACCCTCCCTAAACCCCCACCCCCTAATCCCTTGCCCCCTAAACCCCCACCCCCTCACCCCTAACCCCTAAACATCCACCCCTAAACCCCACCCCATAAACCCCCCCTAAACGCCCACCCCAAACCCCTGCCCCCTAAACCCCCACCCCCTAACCCCTTGCCCCCTAAACCCCCAACCCCTAACCCCTCACCCCCAAACCCCCACCCCTTAAACACCCACCCCTCACCATCCTAACCCGTCACACCTCCTCAACCCCCTCACCCTCACCCTCATAACAGCCCACACTCCTCACTACCCCCACCCTAACCACCCTCATCCTCACCCTTTTACTTGCCACATTCCTCACCCTCAGCCTCTAACTCTCCACCCCCTTCACACCCTAATCCCATAACCTCCCAACCCCCTCCCCCTCCTAACACCCCCTCACTCCCACCCCTTCACCCTCACCCCCACCCCACTAAATCCCCACCCCCTCACCCACTAACTGAGCAACCCCCAACCCTTAACCCCATTAGCTACACACCCACCCCCATCCATCACTCCTCCCCACCTCCCACACCCCTCCCCACACTGCAATACCTTTAATGAGCTGCCAATTGGTGTGAAAGGATATTTGCAAATATTCCCCAGGGTGGGGTGGGGTCGTCCTCTCTGTAAAGCCCATTCTGAAAAGTTACATGAAGAGCTTGGGATGGGTTGAAGCTCTCGAGGGGAAGGGGATTCGGCTGTTTATACTTTGCAAGGTTTACTATACCTGATTAATAATCTGTCTTTAATTAGAGACTAGCAGATGTCATGGATTTATTGCTGAAAGTTTAGAATCAGACGTTATAAACACAACAGACTGGAGAAAGTTTGATAAGGAAAGTGTTTCAGGAAGTAAATATGATACTTGCCGGAAGTGAGCTCTATTGTAAGGCTTTTGAAATATCTCACTAAATGCAACACACAGGATTGAAAGATCCATGTAGCAATACAGTGAAGGAGGTTAAAACCTCAGAATTCCTCCGAGAGAAACAACGATTCAAATCCCATTGTAAAGTTACACATTTTAACTTTACATTTCATGACAACTTATTGGATCACATTGAGATAGAAAAGGTGTTTGTCACAGTAAACACCCAAAGGAGTATGGATTCTCCCAGTGTTACATAACAAGATGCAGCACGTGGTTAGATATAGAGTACAGCTCCCTCTACACTGTCCCCATCAAACACTCCCAGGACAGGTACAGCATGGGGTTAGATACAGAGTAAAGCTCACTCTACACTGTCCCCATCAGACACTCCCAGGACAGGTACAGCACGGGGTTAGATACAGAGTAAATCTCCCTCTACAATGTCCCCATCAAAAACTCCCAGGACAGGTACAGCACGGGGTTAGATACAGAGTACAGCACCCACTACACTGTCCCCATCAAACACTCCCAGGACAGGTACAGCACGTGGTTAGATACAGAGTAAAGTTCCCTCTACACTGTCCCCATCAAACACTCCCAGGACAGGTACAGCACGGGGTTAGATACAGAGTAAAGCTCCCTCTGCATTGTCCCCATCAAACACTCCCAGGAGAGGTACAGCACGGGGTTAGATACAGAGTAAAGCTCCCTCTACACTGTCCCCATCAAACACTCCCAGGACAGGTACAGCACGGTGTTAGATACAGAGTAAAGCTCCCTCTCTGCCTGATTCTGTAACTGTGCCTCAGCCATAGCTCATATGGATTATTTGATGATTCCTGACACATTTACAGACAAGGCCATGACCCTGTAGAACATTGTTGCACATCTTGGTCAATATTTTACCAAAGACAGTTCCATTCCCCTTGTCCAGAACTCTAATCATCAGTTTTTCATCTGCATAGATAACTGGGAATGAGCTACAAACACTCGAATCTAATCTGGGTTTCTGATGATGCCTTGAGAGCTTTATTAACATCATCTGGATTCCACAGATTAGATTGCAGCCTTGGAATCACTCACTACACACTATGATGTTATAGAATACATGTCGGACTATCTCCTGCATGTCACAGAGTTCATCATTCTGGCTGGAATGCTTCGGCCACTGCCTGCTGTCCTCATTCCAATTCAGGACATGTAGACCAGTGAGGTCCTGGCTTGAAACCCCGTCTGGGCTGAGTCATTGCACCCCCCCCCCACCCATTCCTCTCCCTTCCCCTCCCCCCCGCCCCCCTCCCCCCCCAAACTTCCCCCCCCTCCCCTCCCTCCCTCCCCCCAATGCTCAATGTCAGGGATCCCGTGTGGTCATTCATGTGAAACAATGCCTGAGTGAGTGAGGTGACAGAAGTTCAACAGACACTAGCAGGAGCTGGGAGAGAATGTGAAATGTTTAAAGCCAGTGAATGTGAGCTTGCTGCGTATCATGCGATACCCCCGGGGTAGTCAGTTTCCTCTAGATACCACGTAGCTGCTAGCCCAGGTGTAACTCACTGTTTGCAGCCTGAAGCCTGTTGGCATTGGAACAGGAGTGGGGCAGGCTCACCAGAATGATACCAGGGTTAAGTGATGAGGCCAGTTTCCATAAGCATGCTGTATATTCCCTTGGCTGAGAGAGTTGAGGAGTGATCTTATCGAGGTGTTTAAAATGCTAAAAGGTTTCAATAAATATTTCCTCTGGTGGGAGTATCCAGAACAAGATAACATGGTCTTCAAATTAAAGCTCGGCCATTTCAACGTGGAACCAGGAAGTGTTTTTCCACATTAAGGATATTGGGAACCTGAAACTCTCTGACCCAAAGGACTGGATGAGGTCAAATGGAACTTCAAGACAGAGATTGGTCGATTTATGTTGCATAAAGTTATCAAAGGATATGGAGGAAAGGCAGCTATAAATAGAGTGAAGACCCAGATCAGACATGACTGATTGAATAGCAGAATAGGCTTGAGGGGCCAAATGCCACTCCCCCACCCCCCCAAACCCCCGTTCGCCTGCATTGGCATTTCATGGGTGGGACTTGTTTCTGCCCCAGCAATGGCTGCACTGGCATTTCCAATGGATAGGATCAAGTAGGGGGGCAGTAAGGTTCGGGTATGCATTGTAATTTCTCAGAAACAAAGGAAATAGAATTGCATCAAAGAATACCAGTTTCAAGGGCAATTATGGATGGGCAATAAATGACAGCCTTTCCAGCAATGTTCACATCCATGATTGGATAGATATATAAAAAATACAAGACAGAGGAGGCCATTTGACCAATCATGCCAGTGTTGGTTCTTTGAAAGATCTCTCCAATTAATCCTACTCTCCCACCCTTTCCCCATATTCCTGAAAACTTTTCCCCTTCAAATATTTATCTAATTCCCCTTTTGAAAGTTACTATTGGATCTGTTTTCACTGCCCTTTCAGGCAGTCCACTTCAGATCATAACAGATCATAACAGATCATAACAGTCCACTTCAGATCATAATAGCTTGCTGCATTCAACAAAAATTCTCATCTCCCTCCCTACTTCTTTTGCCAATCACCTTAAATCTATGTCCTCTGTTTACCCACCTGATACTGGAAACATTTGGTTCTTATTTATTCCATCGAAACCCCCTAGGGCATTGAACAGCTCTATTACATCTCCCCTTAACCTTCTCCTCTCTAAGAACAATCTCAGGTGTCCAATGTCTCCATATAACCCAAGCCCTTCATCCCTGATACTAATGTAGTAATACTCCTCTGCACTCTCTCCATGGTGTTGGCATCCTTCCTATTGAGCATTCCTGGCTGGTCTTCTACATTCCATCCTCCGTAAGCTTGACTTCGCCCAAAACTCTGCTGCCCAGATGTTAACTCCCAGCAAGTCCCCTTCCCCTATCATTTGCTGACCTACATTGGCTCCCGGTCAAGCAACACCTTGATTTTAAAATTCTCATCTTTGCTTTCAAATCCCTCCATGGTCTTGCCACGTCCCTATCTGTGTAATCTCCTGTAACCCCATAACTCTCTGAGATACCTCCAGTACTGACCTCTTGTGCATTCCTAATAATTGCTTCACCATTGGTATTCTTGCCTTTGGTCACCAGGACCCTAAGCTCTGGAATATGCTCCCTACATCTCTCTGCCTCTCCACCTCACTTTCCTCTTTTTGGACACTTTTTAAACCTACCTCTTTCACCAAGTTTTTGGTAATCTGACCTACTATCTCCTTATGTGTCTCGGTGTGGTATTCTGTTTTATAATGCTCCTGAAAACAACTTGGGATGTTTCATTGTGTTATAGGTTCCGTATAATTACAAGTTGTTATTGTTGCATGGTGACCAGTGATGCGTCCAGTATTCCAGTGAGGCCTAACAGGGAATCCTGCAGAGGAGAGGGATGACCCCAGCAAGGAGGGGGCCCAGCACCCAGCACCTCTTAAACCTGACCCCCAGCAAGAGGTTGGGGGAACAAGCGATTGCCTGGCGCCTCTTATACCTAACCCTAGTGTGGAGGATGCACAAAGATTGTCTGGTGACCCTTGAACTGGACCCTCGGGGCAGAGTGGGGGTGTGGAGGAGGGGGTCAGAGTGGAAACTGAAGCGAAAGGAATGGTACAATATCCAGCATTCTCTCAAACAAAGATCTGAATGTAGGAAATATTCAAATGAATTCTTATCCACTGTTCTGCTGTTACCTTCATCTCTCTCCCTCCATCCCGACATGCAGCTCTCTTCATACTCCGAGATTTTTCTGACTAAACACCTCAGCAGCACTCACAACCTGATTCATCTCTTTACAGAATCAGAATCCATTCAACAATCAACAAGGCCAAAATCAATCACTCCTGTGAAGGGTTCACAGATGCAAACATTAAAAAAATATATAAAATAAAACTACAGTAAGGATTGCATATAAAAAATGCGATAGGTGAGGAGGTTTTGCTGGTGGATTGGAACTGGGCAGGTATGGTTACCTAGCAACAGGCCTGTACTTCCAACACCACTGATAACCATTTAATCAGCTCCTCCCCTGTTTACTTCTACTGTGAACATTTATATATAACATGCAACTTTCTTTTTAAAGTTTTTAAAATATATTTATTCTCTCACAGGATGTGGGGGTCACTGGCAAGACCAGCATTTGTTGTCCATCCCTAATTGCCTTTGAACTGAGGGGCTTGCTAGGGCCATTTCAGGGGGCAGTTAAGAGTCAACCACATTGCTGTGGGTCTGGAGTCACATGTAGGCCAGACCAGGTAAGGATGGCAGATTTCCTTCCCGAAAGGGCATTAGTGGACCAGATGGGTTTTTATGATAATCAATGATAGTTCCATGGTCGTCATTACTGAGACTAGCTTTGAATCTGAGATTTTATTAATGGAATTTAAATTCCACCAGCTGCTGTGGTGGGATTTGAACCCATGTCCCCAGAGGATTAGCCTGGGTCTCTGGATCACTAGGCCATGACAGGGGGAAGATTGTGGTGTAGTGGTCATGTTACTAGGCCAGTAATATTCTGGCAGTTAGTGGAATTTAAATTCAATTAATAATCTCATCAGATAAAAAAGGATTTCCTCATGTTGCCTTTGATCATTTTGCCCCATAAATCTGTCTCCTCTGGTTACGGACCCTTCTCCTTATTTACTCTTATTCAAACCCTTCACTTTTTTGCTGCTCTCAGAACAACCTCAGTCTTTTAATGTAACTGAAATCCCTAATTCTTGGTACCATGTTGTGGAGAGGTGGCGGCACAGTGGTATCATGACTAGACTAGAGACACAAGGCAATCCTCTGAGGACTTGGGTTTAAATCCTACCACAGCAGATGATGAAATTTGAATTCAATAAAAAAAATCTGGAATTAAAGTCTGATGATGACTGAAACCATTGCTGTAAAAAACCCATCTGGTTCACTAGTGCCCTTTTAGGAAGGAAACTGGTCCAGCCTATGTGTGGTTGTGACTCTTAAATACCTGCTGAACAATAGCAGTTAGGGATGGGCTATAATGCTGGCCTGGCCAGCAATGTCCACATCCCATGAAAAGTGACTGGCATCTTTCCTAAAGTACAATGCCTGGAAGAAAATACAATGCTCCAGCTAAGACCTAACCGGGGATTTGGAGAGGTTTTGCAACACCTCCTGACTTCTGTACTCCATGCCTCACTCAGTGAAGCCAAGGCTTCCATGGTTTTTTTAGCAGTCCTTCTCAACGCTAACCTCCTCACACCTTTAAAGACTTTTGTCTGGACATCACCAGGTTAGTCTGTTCCTGTACCGCCTTTAAAATTTCATTTATACTGCCTTTCCTCATTCTTCCCAGCAAAATATATCACTTCTCCATCTAGAATTTCATCTGCTATGTGTCTGCCCATTTCATCAAACCATCTATATCAATTTGGATACCAGATCTGACACCTTTTTTTGTGGGATGGGTTTTTATGACAATCAACAATGATTTCATGGTCATTATCAGACTTCTAATTCCAGATTTCTATTAAATTCAAATTCCACCACCTGCTGTGAGGGGACTTGAACCCCAGCCCCCAGAGCATTACCCTGGGATTACCAGCCCAGTGACAATACCATCATGCCACCACCACTCCCCCTGGGCTGCAACCTTCTTTACTGGACATGAAGCATAGTGACAAAGGAAACAATCTCAAATTATTTTTTAACATAATTCATTCCTGACAAAGTTAACTTGAACAAACAAATTCCAGAACCTTTGGAATCCTCACAAATGCTAATCCAAGTCCTCACTGTACAATTACAGAATTTTTTTTAAAAACAACACAAAGAGGGCAGAACCAAGGAACGAGTCCATATAGACCACAACACTTGAGAAGTCCAAAACTAAGAACCTAAGGCTGTTTCAGTGGAGTTTGATGCTGCAGCTATTTACGCTAAAAAGTGGTGCCTGTTGCCAGTTAAAGCAATCTGCTGGCGATGTCCTGTCAAGAGTTTAAAGAACAAGAGATGATAATAATGCCCCAAAGCCAAGTGAACATATTGAGTTTTATGGGATTGTGATAACAACTGTATTTTTTTATTCATTTCTGGGATGTGGGTGTCGCTGGCTGGGCCAGCATTTTTTTTGCCTATCTCTAATTGCCCTTGAGAAGGTGGTGGTGAGCTGCCTTCTTGAACCGCTGCAGTCCGTGTGGTGTAGGTACACACACAGTGCAGTTAGGGAAGGAGTTCTAGGATTTTGACCCAGTGACAGTGAAGGAACGGTGATATATTTCCAAGTCAGGATGGTGAGTGACTTGGAGGGGAACTTCCAGGTGGTGGTGTTCCCATCTATCTGCTGCCCTTGTCCTTCTAAATAGTAGTGGTTGTTGATTTGGAAGGTGCTGTCTAAGGAGCATTGGTGAATTCCTGCAGAGCATCTTGTAGATGGCACACACTGCTGCTACTGTGCGTTGGTGGTGGGAGGAGTGAATGTTTGTGGATGTGGTGACAATCAAGCAGGCTGCTTTGCCCTGGACAGTGCCAAGTTTCTTGAGTGCTGTGGGAGTTGCACTCATCCAGGCAACTGGGGAGTATTCCATCACACTCCTGACTTGTGCCTTGTAGATAGTGGACAGGCTTTGGGGAGTCAGGAGGTGAGTTACTCATCGCAGGATTCCCAGCCTCTGACCTGCTGTTGTAGCCACAGTATTTATATGGCTAGTCCAGCTCATTTTCTGGTCAATGGTAACCCCCAGGATGTTGATAGTGGGGGATTCAGTGAGGGTAATGCCATTGAATGTCAAGGGGTGATGGTTAGATTCTCTCTTGTTGGAGATGGTCATTGCCTGGCACTTGTGTGGCACGAATGTTACTTACCACTTGTCAGCCCAAGCCTGGATATTGTCCAGGTCTTGCTGCATTTAGACAGGGACTGCTTCAGTATCTGAGGAGTTGCGAATGGTTCTGAACATTGTGCAATCATCAGGGAACATCCTCACTCCTGACCTTATGATGGTCATTGATGAAGCAGCTGAAGATGGTTGGGCCGAGGACACTACCCTGAGGAACTCCTGCAGTGATGTCCTGGAACTGAGGTGATTGACCTCCAACAACCACAACCATCTTCTTTTGTGCTAGGTATGACTCCAACCAGCGGAGAGTTTTCCCCTGATTCCTATTGACTCCAGTTTTGCTAGGGCTCCTTGATGCCACACTCGGTCAAATGCTGCCTTGATGTCAAGGGCAGTCATTCTCACCTCACCTCAGGAGTTCAGCTCTTTTGACAATGTTTGAACCAAGGCTGTAATGAGGGCAGGAATAAGTGGCCCTGGCAGAACCCAAACTGGGCATCAGTGAGCAGGTTATTGCTACGCAAGTGCTGCTTGATAGCACTGTTAATGACCGCTTCCATTACTTTACTGATGATGGAGAGTAGACTGATGGAGCAGTAATTGGCCGGGTTGGATTTGTCCTGCTTTTTGTGTACAGGACATACCTGGACACATAGCCGGGTAGATGCCAGTGTTGGAACTGTACTGTAGCAGCTTGGCTAGGGCCATGGCAAGTTAGAACCATAGAAACATAGAAAGGTTACAGCACAGAAGGAGGCCATTCGGCCCATCTTGTCCATGCCAGCTCGAGGACACCCAAGGTGCCCTTTCTAATCCCACCTTCCTGCACCCGGCCCATAGCCCTGCAGCTTACAGCACTTTAGGTGCAGATCCAGGTACTTTTTAAAAGAGTTTAGAGTTTCTGCCTCTACCACCAACTTGGGCAGCGAATTCCAGACACCCACTACCCTCTGTGTAAAAAAGTTCTTCCTCATGTCCCCCCTACACCTTCTGCCACTTATCTTGAATCTATGTCCCCTGGTTCTAGAATTCTCCACCAAGGGAAACAATTTTATCCTGTCCACTCTATCTATTCCCCTCATAATTTTGTACACCTCAATCAAGTCACCTCTCAGCCTTCTTTGTTCTAAGGAAAATAGCCCCAACCTATCCAATCTCTCCTCGTAGCTACACTTTTCTAACCCTGGCAACATTCTTGTAAACCTCCTCTGCACTCTCTCCACAGCTATTACATCCTTCCTGTAATGTGGTGACCAGAACTGCACACAATACTCCAGTTGTGGCCTCACCAGTATTTTATACAATTCCAACATTATATCCTTACTTTTATATTCTATACCTCTGCCAATGAAGGAGAGCATTCCATATGCCTTCTTTACAACCTTGTCTACTTGAACTGTTGCCTTCAGGGACCTGTGTACTTGTACGCCAAGATCTCTCACTTCATCTACCCCTCTTAGTATATTCCCATTTATTATGTAATCCCTGTAACTGTTTGACCTCCCTAAATGTATGACCTCACAATTCTCTATGTTAAAATCCATCTGCCACTTTACCACCCGCTCCACCAACTTCAGTACTATTGCTGGAACATTGTCAGGGCCCATAGCATTTGCAGTATCCACTGCCTTCAGCCATTTCATAATATCACCTGGAGTGAATCGAATTGGCTAGAGACTGGCATCCACTCGGCATTTCTGGATGAAGATTCTTGCAAATGCATCAGCCTTATCTTTTGCACTGATGTGCTGGGCTCCTCCATCATTGAGGATGGGGATATTTATGGAGCCTCCTCCTCCAGTGAGTTGTTTAATTGTCCATCACCATCCACAACTGGATGTGGCAGGGCTGCAGAGTTTAGATCTGATCCTTTGGTTGTGGGGTCACTTAGCTCTGTCTATCACCTGCTGCTTATGCTGTTTGACACACAAGTAGTCCTGTGTTGTAACTTCACCAGGTTGACACCTCATTTTTAGGTATGCCTGGTGCTGCTCCTGACATGCCCTCCTGCACTCTTCATTGAACCACGGTTGATCCCCTGGATTGATGGTAATGGTAGAGTGGGGGATATGCAGGGCCATGAGGTTATAGATTGTGGTTGAGTACAATTCAGCTGCTGCTGATGGCTCACAGCACATCATGGATGCCCAGTCTTGAGTTGCTAGATCTGTTTGAAATCGATCCCATTTAGCACGGTGGTAGTGCCACACTACACAATGGAGGGTATCCTCAATGTGAAGGTGGGACTTCGTCTCCACAATGACTGTGCGGTGTTCACTCCTACTCATCCTGTCATGGACAGATGCATATGCGGCAGGCAGGTTGGTGAGGATGAGGTCAAGTATGTTTTTCCCTCTTGTTGGTTCCCTCACCACCTGCTGCAGACCCAGTCTAGTAGCTATGTCCTTTAGGACTGGGCCAGCTCAGTCAGTAGTGGTGCTACCGAGCCACTCTTGGTGATGGACATTGAAGTCCCCCACCCAGAGTACATTCTGTGCCCTTGCCACCCTCAGTGCTTCCTCCAAATTATGTTCAATATGGGGGAGGCACTGAGTTATCTGCTGAGGGAGGGTGGTACGCGGTAATCAGCAGGAGGTTTCCTTGCCCATGTTTGACCTGATGCCATGAGCCTTCATGGGGTCCAGAGTCGATGTTGAGGACTCCCAGGGCAACTCCCTCCCGACTGTATACCACTGTGTCCCCACCTCTACTGGGTCTGTCCTGCCGGTGGGACAAGATATACCCAGGGACGGTGATGGTGGAGTCTGGGACATGTCTGTAATGGAGCCTGTTTTGTGATTACAGTGTTTCATTGTTGTTACTTTTATAACCTGTAAAACACCAGTTGTCAAAGTATTAACTTTAAACACAGCAGCAAAGCTTCCTTTTTACCAAGGGGGACGGGGGTGGGGGCACAGGGGGTGGTGCTGGGGGGCGGGGGTGGGGGGGGGGGTGGTGCGTGGTGGTGGTGGCAGTATGTCAACCTTTGACCCAGAAACAGTCCAGTAAGAAAAACTTATAATCTCTTTAAAATGTCTGTAAATCTGTAATTGTTTTCAAGAATGTTGTAAAAGGGCTTCTGAGAGTTACCATCAATTGTAAAGTGATCAATAGTAATTTTCTTGAGTAATGAAAAATATCAGCCCTTCTGACCTGTTTACCCATGACTTGGCAGCAGTATCAGCTGCAAGGAAGTCCTAAGCAAGGAAGTTCTGTGGCCCGGCATAAAGGATAGCTGTAGACAAAGGAGAGCTGGAGCAGAGGGGAGAACAGAGAATGCACATTTATAAGGTGCTGTGTGTGTGTGTGTGTGTGTGTGTGTGTGTAATGCAGGTAAATGTGACAGACAGCCGAAGACAAGGTTAGAACAAGGACTGTCAATTGGGC
This sequence comes from Carcharodon carcharias, assembly GCF_017639515.1. NCBI lineage: Eukaryota > Metazoa > Chordata > Chondrichthyes > Lamniformes > Lamnidae > Carcharodon > Carcharodon carcharias. The sequence goes on along the minus strand of NC_054473.1, from coordinate 189,114,998 downwards.
AATTTTATTGCTGCTGTTTCAGTTTTGCCAGAGCCAGCCAGACTGTTTAATGGAGCTTATTAAAAGGATGGAATAAAGGAGTCTCTGGGGAATCTGTGCCATTAAGACTGCCGTGAACTGAGCAAACCAAGTTCTGCTGTTCAGGTGATGACCGTCTCCAGGGTCCTCGAGTGGAATAAGGCTGCCAGTGAATGCGGTTTGAAGACCGAATTGATTGAATGGGAAAGTAAGAAATCGTACTTACCAGGGGCTGAGTTAGAGAACTTTGGAACTGCATGTGGTGCCACATGTGTGTGAGGAATGACGCAAGCGCCTGTGGTTGCGTAAGACATAACTGTTGTATCGTCTATTTACCTTTTTATTTCAAGTATCGTTGCCCGTTAATTCATGTATAATTTATATTGGTTTTGATTTGTGTTAAAGTAAAAGTGACAAGAAGCAAAATCTTGTTGGTAATTCCTTCATTTGTGGGGTGGTTCAGTAAAGTTGGTTATTTTTGGTCTCTGGTCCTCCGATGGGGATCATAACACCACACAAAGGGACATGGCCAGCAATTACATATGAATGCCACCACCTGCAGACCACACCGAGTATATTGCTGCTGCTCAGAATGCTGGAACTCCCACCATAACACCACTGAGGGTGTATCCACAGCACATGGACTACAACAGTTCAGCAGGCAGCTCGCCACCACCTTCTCAAAGGGTAACTAGTGATGGTCAGTAAATGCTGGCCCAGCCAGCGAAGCCCATATTCCATATAAAGGAAATACTGCTTTTTCTCAAAGAGTGGCAAGGGATTTTTAGCCTGAACTACAGAATAGACAGGCAGGTCACTCTATCAGTGCAGCACTCTCTCCGTTATGAGATTATCAGTTAAGGTTATGTCCTGGAGTGACTGTTGCATTTAGAGTCTCCTGGGTCAGATGCAAGAACGGAAGTTCAGTTCCAGGAGGCTGCAGACTGGACTGGAAGAGGTACTGGGGAAAGGGGCAGGTTAAAAGTCTTCCCCTATCGCACCAGCATCCTCTTGGGGAAAGTTGAGCACGCACAGGACATTAAACACGGAATTTCCTTGATGTAACTGCAAGTTAGTATTAAACGAGCCATGATAATGTCCCAATTATAAATTCTGCGTGTGCATGTTATTGTGCACTGTTGACACGGTGCTGACAAATCAGTAGTTGTATAAATAATGTGTGCCAGCTCAGACACTCAACAAAAAAACATGAAGGCAACCATACAGTTGAGCTGTTGTATGTTATAAACATTAACAGTGCCACTGGATGAGTGAAAGCTGTAATCCAATGGTCATACAAACAGTATTTGGAGCATGAAATGTTTGCCACAGGGGCTGGTGGAGACAGAGACCATTCTATTTTCAAGGAAAATTGATGGAATGATACAGCGCAGGAGGCCATTCGGCCCATTGTACCTGTGCTGGTTCTTTGAAGCAGCTATCCAATTAGTCCCAATCCCCCAGTATTTCCTCCTAACCCTGCATTATTTTTTCTCTTTTTTTAAGTATTTATCTAATTCTCTTTTAAAAATTACAAGTGAATCTGTTTCCATTGACCCTCTTAGGCAGCGCATTCCAGATCACAACAACTTGCTGCATAAAAACATTCTCATCTGCCTTCAGCTTTTCTGTAACTGCCCCTCCCCTCCCCTCCTCCCCTCCCCTCCCCTCCCCTCCCCTCCTCCCCTCCCCTCCCCTCCTCCTCCTCCTCCTCCCCTCCCCTCCCCTCCCCTCCTCCCCTCCCCTCCCCTCCCCTCCTCCTCCTCCTCCTCCCCTCCCCTCCTCCTCCTCCTCCTCCCCTCCTCCTCCTCCTCCTCCCCTCCCCTCCTCCCCTCCCCTCCCCTCCTCCTCCCCTCCCCCCCTCCCCTCCCCTCCTCCTCCTCCCCTCCCCTCCCCTCCTCCCCTCCCTCCCCTCCCCTCCTCCCCTCCCCTCCTCCTCCTCCTCCTCCTCCTCCCCTCCCCTCCCCTCCCCTCCTCCCCTCCCCTCCCCTCCCCTCCTCCTCCTCCTCCTCTCCTCCTCCTCCTCCTCCTCCCCTCCCCTCCTCCCCTCCCCTCCTCCTCCTCCCCTCCTCCCCTCCCCTCCTCCTCCTCCTCCTCCCCTCCCCTCCCCCCCTCCCCTCCCCTCCTCCTCCTCCCCTCCCCTCCCCTCCTCCCCTCCCCTCCCCTCCCCTCCTCCTCCTCCTCCTCCCCTCCCCTCCCCTCCCCTCCCCTCCTCCCCTCCTCCTCCTCCCCTCCTCCCCTCCCCTCCCCTCCTCCCCTCCCCTCCCCTCCCCTCCTCCCCTCCCCTCCCCTCCTCCCCTCCCCTCCCCTCCTCCTCCTCCTCCTCCCCTCCCCTCCCCTCCTCCTCCTCCCCTCCCCTCCTCCCCTCCTCCTCCTCCTCCCCTCCCCTCCCCCCTCCCCTCCCCTCCCCTCCCCTCCTCCCCTCCCCTCCCCTCCTCCTCCTCCCCTCCCCTCCCCTCCTCCCCTCCCCTCCCCTCCCCTCCTCCCCTCCCCTCCTCCCCTCCCCTCCTCCTCCCCTCCCCTCCCCTCCTCCCCTCCCCTCCTCCCCTCCCCTCCTCCCTCCTCCTCCTCCTCCTCCTCCCCTCCCCCCCTCCTCCTCCCCCTCCCCTCCCCTCCTCCCCTCCTCCTCCTCCCCTCCCCTCCCCTCCTCCCCTCCCCATCTCCCCTCCCCTCCTCCCCTCCCCTCCTCCCCTCCTCCTCCTCCCCTCCCCTCCCCTCCTCCTCCCCCTCCCCTCCCCTCCTCCTCCCCTCCCCTCCCCTCCCCTCCCCCTCCTCCCCTCCCTCCTCCTCCTCCCCTCCCTCCCCTCCTCCTCCCCTCCCCTCCCCTCCCCTCCTCCTCCCCTCCCCTCCTCCTCCCCTCCCCTCCTCCTCCCCTCCCCTCCCCTCCTCCTCCTCCTCCCCTGCCCTCCCCTCCCCTCCCCTCCTCCCCTCCCCTCCCCTCCTCCCCTCCCCTCCTCCTCCCCTCCCCTCCCCTCCTCCTCCCCTCCCCTCCCCTCCTCTCCTCCCCTCCCCTCCTCCCCTCCCCTCCTCCCCTCCTCCCCTCCCCTCCCCTCCTCCTCCTCCCCTCCCCTCCTCCTCCTCCTCCTCCCCTCCCCTCCTCCCCTCCCTCCCCTCCCCTCCCCTCCTCCTCCTCCCCTCCCCTCCTCCCCTCCTCCCCTCCACTCCTCCTCCTCCTCCCCTCCCCTCCTCCTCCTCCTCCTTCTCCCCTGCCCTCCCCTCCCCTCCCCTCCCCTCCTCCTCCTCCTCCCCTCCCCTCCTCCCCTCCTGCCCTACCCTCCCCTCCTCCCCCCCTCCCCTCCCTCCTCCTCCTCCTCCCCTCCCTCCTCCCCTCCCCTCCTCCTCCTCCTCCCCTCCCCTCCTCCCCTCCTCCCCTCCCCTCCTCCTCCTCCCCTCCCCTCCCCTCCTCCTCCTCCCCTCCCCTCCTCCTCCTCCTCCTCCTCCCCTCCTCCTCCTCCTCCTCCTCCCCTCCCCTCCTCTCCTCCCCTCCCCTCCCCTCCTCCCTCCCTCCTCCTCCTCCTCCCCTCCCCTCCCTCCTCCCCTCCCCTCCCCTCCTCCTCCCCCTCCCCTCCCCTCCTCCCCCTCCCCTCCCCTCCTCCCCTCCCCTCCCCTCCCCTGCTCCTCCCCCCCTCTCCCCTCCTCCCCTCCCCTCCCCTCCTCCCCTCCCCTCCCCTCCTCCCCTCCCCTCCTCCCCCCCTCTCCCCTCCTCCCCTCCCCTCCTCCCCTCCCCTCCCCTCCTCCCCTCCCCTCCTCCCCTGCTCCTCCCCTCCTCCCCTCCCCTCCTCCCCTCCCCTCCTCCCCTCCCCTCCTCCCCTCCCCTCCCCTCCTCCCGTACCCTCCTCCCCTCCCCTCCCCTGCTCCTCCTCCCCTCTCCCCTCCTCCCCTCCCCTCCTCCCCTCCCCTCCTCTCCTCCCCTCCTCCCCTCCCCTCCTCCCCTGCTCCTCCCCTCCTCCCCTCCCCTCCTCCCCTGCTCCTCCCCTCCTCCCCTCCCCTCCTCCCCTGCTCCTCCCCTCCTCCCCTCCCCTCCTCCCCCCTCTCCCCTCCTCCCCTCCCCTCCTCCCCTCCCCTCCTCCCCTGCTCCTCCCCTCCTCCCCTCCTCCTCCTCCCCTCCCCTCTCCCCCCTCCCCTCCTCCCCTCCCCTCCTCCCCTCCCCTCCTCCCCTGCTCCTCCCCTCCCCTCCCCTCCCCTCCCCTCCTCCCCTCCCCCTCCCCTCCTCCCCTCCCCTCCTCCCCTGCTCCTCCCCTCCTCCCCTCCCCTCCTCCCCTCCCCTCCCCTCCTCCCCTCCCCTCCTCCCCTCCCCTCCTCCCCTGCCCTCCTCCCCTGCCCTCCCCTCCTGCTCCTCCCCTCCCCTCCTCCCCTCCCCTCCTCCCCTCCCCTCCCCTCCTCCCCTGCTCCTCCCCTCCTCCCCTCCCCTCCTCCCCTCCCCTCCTCCCCTCCCCTCCTCCCCTGCTCCTCCCCTCCTCCCCTGCCCTCCCCTCCTCCCCTCCCCTCCTCCCCTCCCCTCCTCCCCTCCCCTCCCCTCCTCCCCTGCTCCTCCCCTCCTCCCCTGCCCTCCCCTCCTCCTCTCGCCTCCTCCCCTCCCCTCCTCCCCTGCTCCTCTCCCCTCCTCTCCGCTCCTCCCCCACCTCTCCCCTCCTCCCCTGCTCCTCCCCTCCCCTCCCCTGCTCCTCCCTGACTCCTTCTCCCACTCCCCACAAGCCCCTTCCCTCATAATTTCCATTTAACTCACCAAATCACTTTTGGATATTTTTTGTAGGTTGAAGCTTCATAAAAATGCAAGTTGACGGCCACCCAAAGCCTTCCTCAGAACCGCCAGTCCTCTTAATCTCCTCATACTCCAAACACACTGCCCCATCCCAGAGGCACCACTAAACACCAAATATTCCCCCTCCTCATCTTTCCCCTTCACCTCTCCCTCCAAACTCTCCTTCTCCTCACCACCCAACCCCCTCTCTCTCTCTCCATCCAGACCCCCATCCCCCTTTCCGTCTATCCCCCCTCCCCCTCTCCATCTATCCATTCCCCCTCCCCCTCTCCATCCAGAGTCTGCTCCCCAGGTTCATCCTGTCAGAGAGACTGTAACAACACAAAGAGGCAACAAGGAGGGAGCGGAGCTACAATCAAAAAGGAAAGAGGCAGAGAAACAAAAAACAACAACACAGAAATAAAGAGTAAAGAAACCAAACTGAGGAGGTTAGAGAAAGAACAATCAGCATAAGATTGTGTTTAATGACATTTATATAACTATGATTTAAACTTGTACATAATTATTATAAATTTCTATATTGCAAATAATGCTTTATAATTACATTGACGTGTAACTCAATACAATTAGATATAATTAACTGTAATACCACAGAAAAGTCAGTAACTATCGATCAAATGTGATAAACCAATTCATCCAGTCTCCAGTTCTCATGATATTAGATGTAGAGCAACCTCATGGAGAAAAAGCTAACACCCTCATGTTGCTGTTGCTGACCTCTACATGAAGTTAAAGAGCACTTTCCAATTTCCAAACTTCATTGACCACTCGCTAGTTAAAGTGTGATTCACCCCACTCTGTGTTAGAGTCGTAGATTTTTCTTGTCCTTAAACAGGTAGAAAGAGGGACACCCTGATCACAACTGACCCTGCCATTGATTTTAAAATCACAGCATTCTCTAGGTTCAGGAATTATACCTTTAGATTGGAGAGTTGCAAATGTTACTCCATTACTTAAAAAGGGAGAAGCCAGGAAGCTTCAGACTTATCAGTTTAACAGTAGCCACTCAGCCCCTCGAGCCTGCTCCGCCATTCAATAAGATCACGGCTGATCTGACTGTAACCTCAACTCCACACTCCCACCTAGCCCTGATAACCTTTCACCCCCTTGTTAATCAAAAATCTATCTACCCCTGCCTTAAAAATATTCACAGACTCTGCTTCCATTGCCTTTTGAGGAAGAGAGTTCCAAAGACTCACGACCCTTTGCGAGAACAAATTTGCCTCATCTCTGTCTTAAATGGGTGACTCCTTATCTTTAAACAGTGACCCCTAGTTCTAGATTCTCCCACTAGAGGAAACATTCTCTCCACATCCACCCTGTCAAGGCCCCTCAGGATCTTATATGTTTCAATCAAGTCGCCTCTTACTCTTCTAAACTCCAGTGAATACAAGACTAACCTGTCCAGCCTTTCCTCATAAGACAACCCACCCATTCCAGGTATTAGTCTGGTAAACCTTCCCTGAACTGATTCCACCGCATTTACACCCTTCCTTGAATAAGGAGACCAATACTGCACAGTTTCCAAGATATGATCTCACCAATGCCATGTATAACTGAAGCATAACCTTCCTACTTAGGTATTCAATTCCCCTTGTAATAAACAATAACATTCCATTAGCTTCTCCTCTCTCTCTCTATCTCTCCGCCCCCCACACACACACCTTAAACCAGCTTATATTTCAACTCTTTCTTGGACTCGAACTCAAGTTCTGTCGAAGGGTCATGAGGACTCGAAACGTCAACTCTTTTCTTCTCCGCCGATGCTGCCAGACCTGCTGAGCTTCCCTAATTACTTGCTGTAACTGAGGACTAATCTTTTGCGATTCATGCACTAAAACACCCAGATCCCTCTGAGTCTCAGAGCACTGCAATCTCTCACCATTTAGATAATATGCTTCTCTTTTATTCTTCCTGCCAAAATGGACAATTTTACATGTTCCCACATGATACTCCATTTGCCAGATCTTTGCCCACTCACTTAACCTCTCTATATCCTTTTGTAGCTTCCTTATGTCCTCTTCACATTTTACCTATTCTTGTGTCATCAGCAAACGTAGGAACCAAACCTTCAGTCCCTTCATCCAAGTCATTTATATAAATTGTAAAAAGTTGGGGTCCCAGCACTGATCCCTGTGGCACATCACCTGTTACATCCTGCCAACCAGAAAAGGACCCATTTACGGCTACTCTCTGTTTCCTGTTAGCCCTCCCTTTTTGAATAAAGGATTTATATTTGCTATTTTACAAACTAAGGTAACCTTCCCCAAATCTAGGGAGTTTTGGAAAATTAAAGCCAATGCATCAACTATCTCACTAGCCACTTCTTTTAAGATCCTAGGATGAAGTCCATTAGGACCTGGGGATTTGTCAGCCCGCAGCTCCATCAATTTGCCCAGGATCACTTCCCTAGTGATTGTAATTTTCTTGAGTTCCTCCCTCCCTTCCATTCCCTGATTTACAGCTATTTCTGGGGTGTTACGTGTCTCCTCTATAGTGAAGACCAATGCAAAATACCTGTTCAATTCATCTGCCATCTCTTTATTTTCCATTATTAATTCCCCAGACTCACTTTCTACAGGACCGACTCTCACCTTTTTAACCGTTTTCTTTTTAAATCTCTATGGAAATTCTTACTATCTGTCTTTATATTTCTAGCTAGCTTTCTCTCGTACTCTAATTTTTACTTCCTTATCAATCTTTTAGTTATTCCTTGCTGATTTTTATATTTTGCCCAACTTCTGACCCACCACCAATCTACGTGTAATTGTTTGCTTTTTCTTTAAGATTAATGCCATCTTTAACTTTTTGAGTTAACCGTGGGTGGCGAGTCCTCTACTTGGAATTTTTCTTTCTCGTTAGAATTTATCTATTCTGTCTGTTCTGAAATGTCCCCTTAAATGTCTGCCACGGCATCTCTATGGATCCATCCCTCAACCTAATTTGCCAGTTCATTTTAGCCAGCTCCGTTTTTATGCCCTCATAATTGCCCTTATTTAAGTTTAAAATACTAGCCTTAGACCCACTTTTCTGTCCCTCAAACTGAATGTAAAACTCATATTATGATTGCTACTACCTAGGGGTCCCTTCACAATGAGGTCATAACTAATCCTATCTCATTGCACAGTACTGGGTCTAGTATAGCCTGTTCTCTGGGTGGTTCCAGAACTTGCTGTTCTAAGAAACTATCCTGAAAACATTTTAGAAATTCCTCATCTAGATAATAATAAAATAATAAAAGGACAAAACTAAAGACTCTGTATCTGAATGCACGTAGCATTCAAAACAAAACAGATGAACTGATACAAATAATTAAGTTTGATCTGATAGCCATTACAGATGACATGGATTGGATCCTGAATATTGAAGGGTACGTGACACTTGCCATTGCCCATCTGATTTTTATTGTCTATATTTGGATTAAAATCCCCCATGATTATTGTTGTACATTTCAGGCAATCTCCCATTATTTCTTCATTTATACCCTGTCCTACAATGTGGTCACTGTTAGGGGGCCTATACACCACTTCCACAAGTGATTTCTTGCCTTTATCATTTCTCATCTCAACCCAAACCGCTTCTACATCCTGGTGTCCTGAACTTAGGCCATCCCTCTCTATTGTGCTAATACATCATTAATTAACAGAGCCGCCCCTCCACCTTTTCCTAACTTCCTGTCCTTCCTAAATGTCACATAATCTTCAATATTCAGGTCCCAATCCATGTCATCCTGTAGCTATGTCTCTGTAATGACTATCAGATCGTACTTATTTATTTCTATTTGCGCTATCAATTCATCTGTTTTGTTTCGAATTCTACACACATTCAGATACAGAGCCTTTAGTTTTGTTCTTTTATTATTTTTGTAACCTCTAGCATTATGTGTAGATTTACTCTTAGATTAGTATTCTCTGTCCCTTCCTGTCATAGTCTGTTTAACATTTCCCACATTAATACTTTTCTCTCTTGCCTTATCTCTTTGATTTAACACAACTTCCCAAATTTGATCCCTTGCCCTCACTGCTTAGTTTGAAGCCCTCTCTACTTCCCTAGTTATGCCGCTCACCAGAACACCGTTCGCAGCAGGGTTCAGGTGTAGACTGCCCAAAGGGAATGCCCCCACTTTCCCTGGTTCTGATGCCATGAACTGAAACCCACTCAGTCTCCCACACTAGTCTTTGAGCCACACATTCTCCTCTCTAATCATTCATCCCCAATGCCAATTTGCACGTGGCTCAGCTAATAATCCAGAGATTATAAACTTTGAGATTCTGCTTTTCAATTTAGCTCCTCATATTATCTATGCAGAACCACTTTCCTAGTTCCACCTGTGTCATTAGTACCTACATGGGCCACGACCACTGGATCCTCCCCCTCCCACTGAAAGTTCCTCTCCAATCCTGAGCAGATTTCCTGAACCCTGGCACTGGGCAGGCAACAAAACCATCTGGATTCTCGCTCTTTGCCACAGAGAACAGTGTCAATCCCTCTGGTTATATTGTCCCCCCTACCATTACATTTCTTTTTGCTCCCCCTGCTTGAATGGCTTCCTGTACCACGGTGCCATGGTCAGTTTGGTCATCCACCCTGCGGCCCCCACTCTCAAACAAACAAACTGAGAGAACCTCAAACCTGTTGTACAATTGCAAAGCCTCACACTCCTACCCTCCTGCCCTCTGGGTCCCTGCCTCACTCACAGTCACAGCCTCCTGTCCCTGGCCACTGGCCAAATCAGGAGACTCTATCCTAAGTGGTGTGACTGCCTCCTGTTACAAAGCAACTAGGTAACTTTCCCCCTTCCCTGATGTATCGCAGTGTCTGCAGCTCAGCCTCCAGCTCGGTGACCCTGAGCTGAAGCCCCTCGAGCTGCAAACACTTACTGCAGACGTGTTCGCCCCAGATCACACAGGCACACTGCAGCCGTGACACATCACCTGTCCTGGCATCCTTAATGTGTTTTAATCAACTACATAATTATATTGTTCAATTATTTATTTTCCTTTTTTATATATTTTATTAACTTTACCACCAGTTCCAGTACTATTTTAAATTTTAGGAATGGAACAGACCATAACTACTTACCAGATACTCACCAAACAGCCAGCTTCTGTTCTGTAATTGCATAAGAACTAATTCTTACAGGGTGAGAAAGTTAGAAAAGCAAAAGCAAAGGGAAAGGAACACCACCTTCCCCTCCTCACCTAACTCCCCCACTCACCAAACTCCCAGGCATACACTCCATTCCAAACTGCACTCTTTTTCCAATCTCCCTTTCCTCTCCAAAGTCCTTGCATGTGTGGTCACCTCACAAATTTATGCCAATCTTTCCCACAATCCATGTAAGATCCCTGTAATCATGTTCCCTTACTGCCACGGACGGCTCTTATCAATGTCATAAATTGCATCCTTTGTGACTATAACCATGGGAAACCATCCTCCTCATCCATCTTGACCTATCAGCAGCCTTTGACACTACCTCTTCCAATGAGTGTCCACAACCACCCAACTGCATGGGACTGCCCTTGCTTGCTTTCAATCTTATCCTACTTTTACTTCTTTACAGGGTCTGAGCATCGCTGGCTGGGCCAGCATTTGCTGCCCATCCCTAATTGCCCTTTGAGAAGGCGGTGGTGAACCACCTTTTTGAACAGCTGGAGCCCATGTGGTGCAGGTACACCCACAGTGCTGTTAGAAAGGCAATTCAGTTGTAGCCAGAGAATATTTATCTTCCTGTTGCCACATCATTACCTTCAAAGTCTCGAAAGATCTGTCATTGGCCCCTCCTATTTGTCATCTATACGTACTCAGTGACCTCATCAGAAGACCTCATTGTTAGTTTTCACATGTACACTGACAACACCCATCTCTACCTCACTATAAAAACAAAAATACCTGGAAAAACTCAGCAGGTCTGGCAGCATCTGTGGAAAGGAGCACAGTTAACGTTTCGAGTCTGCGTGACTCTTCTACCGCACCACCACCTCTCTCAACCCCTCCAGCATCTCTGATGTGTCAGACTGCTTGTCTGACATCTAGTACTGGATAAACTGAAGCTTCCTCCAAATAAATATTGGGAAGACCAAAGCTGTTGCCTTGGTCCCTGGTCCAAACTCCACTCCCTAAACATTGACTCCATTCCTCTTCCTGGAGTTGTTTGAAGTTGAATCAGAACATTCGCAACCCAAAGATGAACTTCTGACCACATATCTGACCACACATCAATAAGACCACCTAGTTTCATCTCTGTAACCTTACATAACATGTCCCTGCCTCAGCTCCATCTCTTGCTGAAAGTCTCATCAATGTCTTTGTTAACTCTAGTCTTGAGTATTCCAATGCTCTTCTGGCTGGTCTCCCATCTTCCATCATCCATAATCTTGAACTTATTCAAACTCTGTTTCCTGTATCCTAGCTGATATTAGACCCCATTCATCCAACCTCCCCTGTACTCATTGATCTATATTGGCCGTTGGTCCGGCAACATCTTTAATTTAGAATTCTTGCTCTTGTGTTCAATCCCTCCATCTCCTTTCCCTTCCCTATCTCTGTAACCTCCTCCAGCACTACCAGCTTTCGCGATATCTGTGCTCCTCCAATTCTGGTACATTCTGAGTTGAATCACTCAAACACCAATGGCTGTGTTTTCAGCTGCCTAAGTCCCAGGCTCTGGAATTCCCTCCCTAAACTTCTGGCTCTGAGCCCCTTTCTCCTCCCTTATGACACTCTTTAAACTCTACCTCATTGTCAAAGCTTTCAGTCAGCTGTCCTTATATCTCCTTTTGAGGGTCAGTGTCAACTTGTGTTTCATAACACAGCTGATAGGCACCTTGAAATGTTTCATTGTGTTAACATAATTGCAAATCGTTGTTGATGCTCTGTAACAACTCACCATGGTTTCTTTGGCAGCGTCTCCCAAACCCACCACTGTCCACATTCTATTTAAAATCTCCAAAAATTTATTCCTCAACCAAATCCCCAAAGCCTGTCCACCATCTAAAAGGAACCGTCAGGAGTGTGATGGAATGCTCTCCACTTGCCTGGATGAGTGCAGCTCCCACAACACTCAAGAAGCTTGACACCGTCCAGAACAAAGCAGCCTATTTGATTGGCACCACATCCACAAACATTCACTCCCTCCACAACCAACGCACAGTAGCAGCAGTGTGTACAAGGTGCACTGCAGGATCTCACCAAGGCTCCTTTGACAGCACCTTCCAAACTCACGACCACTACCATCCAGAAGGACAAGGGCAGCAGGTAGACGGGAACACTACCACCTGTAAGTTTCCCTCCAGGCCACTCACCATCCTGACTTGGAAATAATTCGCCATTCCTTCACTGTCGCTGGGTCAAAATCCTGGAACTCCCTCCCTAACAGCACTGTGGGTGTACCTACATCACATGGACTGCAACGGTTCAAGAAGGCAGCTCACCACCACCTTCTCAAGGGCAATTAGGGATGGGCAATAAATGCTGGCCCAGCCAGCAACACTCACATCTTGTAAATGAATAAAAACATGCTCAAGTCTTTAGGTAATCGTTTCAGTCCTCAGACCCACATTTATCCTGAACGAGACAAATATTTCTCCAATGCTGTTATGGTCATTCTTCCATGATTTCACGCCAAGAACATCATCTGGGCTGAGACGCTAGTGTGGTAGTGCAGTACTGTCGGTGGTGCCTCCTCCCACACAAACCAAAGCCCCATTTTCCCTCATATAAGATAAAAGCAAAATACTGCGGATGTCGGAAATCTGAACTAAAAACCACAAATGCTGGAAAATCTCGGCAGGTCTGACAGCACCTGTGGAGAGAGAAACAGAGTTAACCCATTTACCCTCTCAGGTGGATGTTAAAGATCCTATGGCATTGTTTCAAGAGGAGCAGGTGAGCTCTCCCTGGTGTCCTGCACAATATTTATCCCTCAGCCAACATCACTAAAGCAGATTGCATGATTTTCAATAATATTGCGGCGTAGGGGAGCTTGCTGCGAACAAATTGAGACGTTTCCTATATTGCAACAGTAGCTACTCTTCAAAGTTACTTCATTGGCTGTAAAGCAACTTTGGGATAACCTGAGGTCATGAAAGGCGCTACAGAAATGCAGGTGTTGCTTTGCTCATGGCTCCACATTGAGACACTGAGTGAATCATGACTAATGGGCGGGACAGCACATCAAGAGAGTCTTCTGATTGGCTGCAGCGTCTATCTATCCAGCAGGAGCTTCTGGTCATTAAACGGGTAAAAGCCACTCTATGATTGGTTGAAAAGCTTGTCAGTTAGGAAAAAAAGGCGGGTCCAGCTCTTAACGTCTGCACTCACATTGGCTTAAAATGGTCCTGCACTCATTCCGGCCCTCCGATTGGTCGGTGTGTCCGTCAGCCAATTAGCAGATTACATCATTTCTCGAAGAGGGGTGCTGATTGGTTACAAGTCATGCCAATCAATAAGGAGATTGCGTCATACCCGAACTTTGCGGCTGTGATTGGTCAGTCTCCCGAGTGAATGACGGGGGCGGGACCGCCGGCCTTCGAGCGCCGGAAAAAAAATTAAAAACCGAAAATCCTGAGCGAAACCGTCCGGAGTCGGTAAGGCCCCGGGGGCTGAGGGGGAAGGGGGTGGGGAGACACAGGGGAGGGGGCACGGCAGCCGGGCTCAGCAGCTTCCAGACCCCGGGGCGGCTCCGGGTGGCGGCGGTGCTGCTGCTGCTGCTGCTACTGCTGCTGGCTCCGGGTGAGGGGCCGGGCGGGCGGAGGCCGCAGGTTGCCGGGGGGAGGGGGGAGGGGGGAGGGGGGAGGGCGCGCGCGCGACCCCCTAATGACCCGGGGGGGCGGGGCTAATGCAGGTCAGGGAATCAGGCAAATCATGGGGGAGGGGGTCAGACACCATCCCCACCCCCCCCCCCCCCCCGCCCCCCACCCCCTATCCCCCTATCCCCCCCCACCCTCCCACTCATTCCCCCCACCCCCCTCCCCCATCCCCACCCCAGCCCCCACCCACCCCCTATCCCCCTATCCCCCCCACCCTCCCACTCATTCCCCCCACCCCCTCCCCATCCCCACCCCCCCCCCCGCCCCCCAGCCCCTATCCCCCCCACCCTCCCACTCATTCCCCCCGCCCCCTCCCCCATCCCCATCCCCATCTCCATCCCCACCCCCATCCCCCCACCGCCCCCATCCCCCCCCCCCCCCCCAGCCCCACCCCTATCCCCCCACCCTCCCACCTCCCCCCCGCCCCCCCATCCCCCATCCCATCCCCCCATCCCCCCCCAACCCCCCCATCCCCATCCCCATCCCCATCCCCTCCCATCTCCAACCCCCACCCCCCCCCCGCCCCCCACCCCTATCCCCACCCCCACCCTCCCACTCATTCCCCCCGCCCCCTCCCCCATCCCCATCCCCATCTCCATCCCCACCCCCACCCCCCCACCGCCCCCATCCCCACCCCCCCGCCCCATCTCCCATCCCCACCCCCATCCCCATCCCCCCCGACCCTCTCCACTCAGTCCCCCCCCGCCCCTCATTCCCCCCCGCCCCCTCCCCATCCCCCCCCAACCCCCCCCATCCCCATCCCCATCCCCATCCCCATCCCCCTATCTCCATCCCCCCCCCGCCCCCCCAGCCCCTATCCCCCCCACCCTCCCACTCATTCCCCCCGCCCCTCCCCCTTCCCCATCCCCATCTCCATCCCCACCCCCACCCCCCCACCGCCCCCATCCCCACCCCCCCGCCCCCATCTCCATCCCCACCCCCATCCCCCATCCCCCCACCACCCCCATCCCCACACCCCCGCCCCATCCCCATACCCAACCCCACCCCCCCCGCCCCCATCTCCATCCCCACCCCCCACCCCCTATCCCTCCCACTCATTCCCCCCGCCCCCTCCCCCATCCCCACCCCTATCCCCACCCCCACCCCCCCGCCCCCATCTCCATCCCCACCCGCCCCCCCGCCCCCATCTCCATCCCCACCCCCCCCACCCCCCACCCCCTATCCCTCCCACTCATTCCCCCCGCCCCCTCCCCCATCCCCACCCCTATCCCCACCCCCACCCCCCCCGCCCCCATCTCCATCCCCACCCCCCCCGCCCCCCACCCCCGCCCCCCACCCCCACCCCGCCCCCCACCCCCCTACCCCCTATCCCCCCACCCCCTATCCCCCTATCCCCCCACCCTCCCACTCATTCCCCCCGCCCCCTCCCCCATCCCCACCCCCATCTCCATACTCTCCCCATCCATCCCCACCCCCACCCCCCCCACCGCCCCCATCCCCACCCCCCCGCCCCCATCTCCATCCCCCCCCATCCCCACCCCCACCCCCATCCCCCTATCTCCATCCCCGCCCCCCCATCCCCATCCCCATATCTCCATCCCCACCCCCATCCCCCATCCCCCCACCCCCCCGCCCCATCCCCATACCCAACCCCACCCCCCCGCCCCCATCTCCATCCCCCCCCAACCCCCCCATCCCCATACCCAATCCCGCCCCCATCTCCATCCCCATCCCCACCCCCATCCCCCTATCTCCATCCCCACCCCCATCCCCCATCTGCACCCCCATCCCCCCCCCACCCTCCCACTCATTCCCCCCTCCCTCTCCCCCATCCCCACCCCTATCTCCATCCTCTCCATACTCTCCCCATCCATCCCCACCCCCACCGGCCCCCATCCCCCCCCCCCCCCACCACCCCCATCCCCACCCCCCCGCCCCATCCCCATCCCCATACCCAACCCCACCCCCCCGCCCCCATCTCCATCCCCACCCCTATCCCCATCCCCCTATCTCCATCCCCGCCCCCCCCATCCCCATCCCCACCCCATCCCCCTATCCCCCCCACCCTCCCACTCATTCCCCCCTTCCCCTCCCCCATCCCCACCCCTATCTCCATCCTCTCCATACTCCCCCCCCCATCCCCACCCCCCCGCCCCCATCTCCATCCCCACGCCCCCGCCCCCATCTCCCCCCCATCTCCATCATCCCCATCCCCATCCCCTCCCCCCTCGCCATTTCCATGCACTCCCACCAATTACAACACAAAAAATTGGAGAAGGTTCCCTGTCCGGGGAGTGGGGTGGGGATGGAGGTGGAAGGTGGGGGGCAGACCACTCGGCCCATCAAACCTGCTCCATCATTCAGCATGATCATGGCTGTTCTTGGGCATCAGTTCCACTTTCCCATCTGCTTCCCATATCCCTTCATTCCCCAACAGCCTGAAAATCTGTCTATCTCACCCTTCAGCATATTCAACACTGCCTGCCACAGCACACACACACACATGCACACGGCACGCATGCACACAGCACACACACACGCACACGGCACACACGCACACACATGCACACGGCACACACACGCACGCACACGCACGCACACACACGCGCACACACAGATACACATCCCTCCTGAGCCTTTAGGAAATTTGACCTCTTCAGTGTCAAGTAGGCAATTAGAGATGGAGGTGCAGTTTATACACAGCAACAGAGAGCACACAGTATGCCCAGAGAATGAGGCTTAATAGGATCAAAGATTGGTTACAGCACAGAAGAAACTATTTGATTTGTCATGTCTGTGCTGGCTGTCTAAATGTTGCTCGGCTAGTCCCACTCTCCATTCCCTGTATCCCTGCAATTTTTTTTTCTCTTCTGTGCTTATCTAATTCCCTTTTGAAAGCCAATATAGAACCTGCCTCCCCACAATCAGGCAGTGCATTCCAGATCCTAATTACTCACTGCTTTTAAAAAAAACCCTCATGTGGCCGTTTGGAATTTCTTTTAGTCGTCCTAAACCGGTGTCCTCTGATTCTTGATCCTTCCGCCAATGGAAATAGTTCTTCTGCATCTACTCTGTCCAGACTCCTCATGATTTTTAATTCTCCTACCAAGTGTCCTCTCAACCTTCTTTTCTCTAAAGAAGACAGTCCTAACTTCTCCGATCTATCAATCTATCTAACTGAAGTTCCTCATCTCAGGAGCCATGTTTGTGAATCTTTTTCTGCGCCCTCTAAAGCAGAGGTGGGGACCCTACAGCCTGTTAGCCAGATCCGGCCTGTTGCTCAATGTTATCCGGCCCACAGCAAGACTCCTAAGACAATAGGCCTATGACAGTAGCGCCTTCAAAATAGCATTTATCATCATCATTAAGAATTTGCTTTGGTTAAAAAGGTCAACTAAATTACTATAATAACATTTAACAATATTCAAATTCTGCCATCACATTAAAACAATGGGTGCGTTGAATGTTTCTGTCTTCTCTCTTTTTAAAAGAAACTAAATTGAGTTGATTTTGTGTGTGTGTGTGTGTGTGTGTGTGTGTGTGTGTGTGTGTGTGTGTGTGTGTGTGTGTGTGTGTGTGTGTGTGTGTGTGTGTGTGTGTGTGTGTGTGTGTGTGTGTGTGTGTGTGTGTGTGGGGTCTGCGACTGATTTTGTCTGTGTGAATGGCCTGTGATAGGAAAAGTGTTTCTCACCCCTGCTCCAAAGCTTTGATGTCATTCCTAAAGAGCAGTGCCCGAAAGTAGATGCAATACTTCAGTTGAGGTTGAATCAGTGTTTTATGGCATATGATAATCTCTTGCTTTTGTACTTTATGGGGCTAATTATAAAACCCAGGATCCCATCAGACTTTGTAATTACTTTCCCAGCCTGTCCTGCCAACTTCAATTTATGCACATATACCCCCAGGTCCCTCTGTTCTCGCATCCCTTTTGGAATTGTATCCTTTAGTTTATATTGTCTCTCCTCATTCGTACCAAAATGAATCACTTCACACTTTTCTGTACTAAATTTCATCTGTTATTATGTGTCCACTCATTCCACCAGCCTGCCTATGTCCTCTTGAAGTCTGTCACAGGGAGGTTATGCTGGAACTGTGTAAAACGCTGGTTAGGCCACAGCTAGAGTACTGCGTGCAGTTCTGGAATCCGCATTATAGGAAGGATGTGATTGCACTAGAGAGAGTGCAGAGGAGATTTACCAGGATGTTGCCCTGAGCTGGAGAGTTTTAGTAATGAGAGATTGGATAAGACTGGGATTATTTTCCCTGGAGCAGAGGAGATTGAGGGGGGACATAATTGAGGTGTATAAAATTATGAGGGGCGTAGATAGGGTAGACAGGAAGGAACTATTCCCCTTGGGGGAGGGGTCAATAACCTGGGAGCATAGATTTAAGGTAAGGGGCAGGAGGTTTAGAGGGGATGTGCAGAAGAATTTTTTCACCCAGAGGGTGGTGGGAATTTGGAACTCACTGCCTGAAAGGGTAGTAGAGGCAGAAACCCTCATAACATTTAAGAAGTATTTGGATGTACACTTGCGATGCCATGGAATACAAGGCTATGGGTCTAGTGCTGGAAAATGGGATTAGAATAGTTAGGTACTTGTTTGACTGGTGCAGACTCAATGGGCCAAAGGGCCTTTTCCTGTGCTGTAGACCTCTATGACTTTATGACTATGTCACTGTTGTCCTCACAGTTCAGAATATTTCCAAGTTTTGTATTATTTGCAAATTTTGAAATTGTGTCCTGCACACCCAAGTCTAGGGGATTAATATAGATCAGGTAAAGCAGTCCCAGTACTAACTCCTAGGCAACCCCAATGTATAACTTCCTCCAGTCCAAAAAACAACCATTCACACTATTCTCTGTTTCCTGTCACTCAGCCAGTTTTATATCCATGCTTCCACTGTCCCGTTTATAACATGGGATTTAACTTTGCTGGTACATCTACTTTATCAGACATCTTTTGGAAGTGCATGTACACCACATCAACTGCATTGTCCTCATAAAAATTTGCCTCTAAATCTGTGCTGGAATGCCTTAATTAATGCACCCCTTCTCTAAGTGACTTCATATTGTACCAGATCATCATTTCTAAAAACTTTCCCACCACTGAGGTTAAACTGACTGGCCTGTAGTTGCTGAGCTTATCCTTTCACACTTTCTTTGAACAAGGGTTTAAATGTGCAATTCTCCAGTCCTCTCGTACCACCCCTCTACCTAAGGAAGACTGGAAAATTATGGCCAGTGCCTCTGCATTTTCCACCCTTAGTTCCCTCAATAACCTCAGATGCATCTCATCCAGGCCTGGTGACTTATCAATTTGAAGTACAGCCTTTCTATCCTCTTTATCAATTTTTTTAGCCCATCCATCCTCTCAGCTTCCTATCTTTCATTATGATTTAGGCAGCATCTTCCTTGGTAAAGACAGGTTTAGTCAGCATAGATTGTTACAGAGATTACAATAGCCGATTTCATTCAGATGAAGGTTAATGGGGGACGATGGAAGTTCGTGGTTAATGCATGAATGAGGAACTAGGATAAGGTCATGTAAAAAATCTCCTTTTTTAGAAGCATGTGGATGCCTATGTTTTATTAGGGGCACAGAACACTATAGTGTTAGCTTCTTTCAGCAGCTAGCACTCTTGTCTCTGGATCAGAGGTCATGGGTTCAAAACCCACGCCAGAAACTCAAACACCTAATCTTGGCTGGCACTCCAGTGTAGTACTGAGGGAGTGCTTCACTATCAGAGGCAGCATCTTTTGGATGAGACATTAAATTGAAGCCCCCTCTTCCTTCTCAGGTGGATGCACAGGCTTCTCTTGTGCTATTTCTTTTTATTCGTTCATGGGATGTTGGCATTGCTGGCCAGGCCAACATTTATTGCCCATCCCGAGTCGCCCTTGTTCAGAGGCCACTTAAGAGTCAACCATATTGTTGTGGGTCTGGAGTCACATGTAGGCTGGACCAGGTAAAGATGGCTGATCTCCTTCCCTAAAGGACATTCGTGAACCTTGGAAACATAGAAAATAGGAGCAGGAGTAGGTCATTTGGCCCTTTGAGCCTGCTCTGCCATTCAATATGATCATGGCTGATCCTCCATCTCAACGCCATACTCCCGCTCTCTCCTCATACCCCTTGACACCTTTAGCATCTAGAAATCTATCTATTCCCTTCTTAAATATATTCAGTAACTCGGCCTCCACAGCCTCTGTGGTAGAGAATTCCACAGCTTCACCACCCTCTGAGTCAAGAAGTTTCTCCTCATCTCAGTCCCAAATGGTCTACCCCATATCCTGAGACTGTGACCCCTTGTTCTAGATCCTCCAGCCAGAGGAAGTATTATCCCTGCATCCAGTCTGTCTAGCTCTGTAAGAATTGCATATGTTTCAATGAGATCCCCTCTCATTCTTCTAAACTCCAGTGAATACAGGCCTAGTCAGCCCAGTCTCTCCTCATATGACAATCCTGCCATCTCAGGAATCAGTCTGGTGAACCTTCGCTGCACTCTCTCTATGGCAATTCTATCCTTTCTTAGATAAGGAGAACAAAACTGCACACAATACTCCAGGTGTGGTCTCACCAAGGCTCTGTACAGCTGCAGTAAGACATCCTTGCTCCTGTACTTAAGTCCTCTCACAATGAAGGCCAACATACCATTTGCCTTCTTAACTGCTTGTTGCACCTGCATGCTTGCTTTCAGTGACTGGTGTACAAGGATACCCAGGTCCCTTTGTACATCATCATTTCCCAATCTATCACTATTTATATAATTCTCTGCCATTCTGTTTTTCCTATCAAAGTGGATAACATCACACTTATTCACATTCTACTGCATCTGCCCTGTATTTTCCCACTCACTCAACCTGTCTAAATCGCCTTGAAGCTGCTTAACACCCTCCTCACCATTCACATTCCCACCTAGTTTCGTGTTGTCAGCAAACTTGGAAAAATATTACATTTGGTTCTCTCACCCAAATCATTGATATATATTGTGACTAGCTGGGGCCCAAGCACTGATCCCTGTGGTATGCCATTAGTCACTGCCTGCCACTCTGAAAAAGACCCACTTATTCCTACTCTCTGTTTCCTGTCTGCTAACCAATTCTCAGTCCATGATGCAACACCAGATGGTTTTTTACGACAATTGGCAATGGTTTTGTCATTATCATCAGACTTTTAATTCCAGATTTTTATTGAATTCAAATTCCACCATCTGCCGTGGCGGGATTCAAACCTGGGTCCCCAGAGCATTACCCTGGGTCTCTGGAATTCTAGTCTCGTGACAATACCACTGTCTAGGAGAGGATGCATAGGAGATATAGTAATATGTTTCTTACATATCAGGGATCAGTGTCTGAGTAGATTATGTTTTGAGTAAAATACAAAGCAAGTTGGGCCTGTAAACTGAAGAGCATTCAAAGACACTCTGGATATAGACAGGTTAGGTGATTGGGCAAGAAGGCAGATGGAGTGTAATGTGGGGAAGTGTGAAATTCTGCTTTGCTAGGAAAGGTGGAAAAGCAGAATAATTTTGAAATGGTGAGAGTAAATGATCGGATTCAAAGGGATTTGGGCTTCCTTGAACGTTAACATGTAGGGGGAACAAGCAATTAGGAAGGAAAATGGAATGATAGCCTTTACTGCAAGGAGGTTGGAGTGCAAGAATAAAGAAGCCTTGCTGCAATTCTACAGGGCTTTCATGAGACCACATCTGGAATACTGTGTAGTTTTGATCCTACTGAGGAACAATATACATGAGTTACAGAGTCTAATCAAGGGTTTGGGTGGCTGAAACTTTAATCCTCATGATTTATAAACTAACCACAGCCTGGAAATTAGCTAAATGTTACATCAGTGCACGTTGTATGTACCCCTTGGTTGTGGCTGATGCTGAGTACCAGTATTGTCTAAATAGCTGCGATTACCCTGATGAACTGGGGTTCGCTGATACCTATGATTTATTGAGCGATGAACATCAGTTAATTAAAGAAACAGTCCAGTTTACATATCTAATCCAGAGAAGGAGAGTGTATGGGAGTGATTCAAGCCTGCTGTGTGTATGGAAGAGTGTAGGGGAGAGTGTACAAGAGTGATTCAAGACTGCTGTGTGTATGGGAGCGTGTAGGGGAGCATGTATGGGAGTGATTCAAGCCTGCTGTGTGTAGGGGAGAGGTGTAGGGGAGAGGTGTAGGGGAGTGATTCAAGCCTGCTGTGTGTAGGGGAGAGGTGTAGGGGAGAGGTGTAGGGGAGTGATTCAAGCCTGCTGTGTGTAGGGGAGAGTGTAGGGGAGAGTGTATGGGAGTGATTCAAGCCTGCTGTGTGTAGGGGAGAGTGTATGGGAGTGATTCAAGCCTGCTGTGTGTATGGAAGAGTGTAGGGGAGAGTGTACAAGAGTGATTCAAGACTGCTGTGTGTATGGGAGCGTGTAGGGGAGCATGTATGGGAGTGATTCAAGCCTGCTGTGTGTAGGGGAGAGGTGTAGGGGAGAGGTGTAGGGGAGTGATTCAAGCCTGCTGTGTGTAGGGGAGAGTGTAGGGGAGAGGTGTAGGGGAGTGATTCAAGCCTGCTGTGTGTAGGGGAGAGTGTATGGGAGTGATTCAAGCCTGCTGTGTGTATGGAAGAGTGTAGGGGAGAGTGTACAAGAGTGATTCAAGACTGCTGTGTGTATGGGAGCGTGTAGGGGAGCATGTATGGGAGTGATTCAAGCCTGCTGTGTGTAGGGGAGAGGTGTAGGGGAGAGGTGTAGGGGAGTGATTCAAGCCTGCTGTGTGTAGGGGAGAGTGTAGGGGAGAGTGTACAAGAGTGATTCAAGACTGCTGTGTGTATGGAAGAGTGTAGGGGAGAGTGTACAAGAGTGATTCAAGACTGCTGTGTGTATGGAAGAGTGTAGGGGAGAGTGTACAAGAGTGATTCAAGACTGCTGTGTGTATGGGAGCGTGTAGGGGAGCATGTATGGGAGTGATTCAAGCCTGCTGTGTGTAGGGGAGAGGTGTAGGGGAGAGGTGTAGGGGAGTGATTCAAGCCTGCTGTGTGTAGGGGAGAGGTGTAGGGGAGAGGTGTAGGGGAGTGATTCAAGCCTGCTGTGTGTAGGGGAGAGGTGTAGGGGAGAGGTGTAGGGGAGTGATTCAAGCCTGCTGTGTGTAGGGGAGAGTGTAGGGGAGAGTGTATGGGAGTGATTCAAGCCTGCTGTGTGTAGGGGAGAGTGTATGGGAGTGATTCAAGCCTGCTGTGTGTATGGAAGAGTGTAGGGGAGAGTGTACAAGAGTGATTCAAGACTGCTGTGTGTATGGGAGCGTGTAGGGGAGCATGTATGGGAGTGATTCAAGCCTGCTGTGTGTAGGGGAGAGGTGTAGGGGAGAGGTGTAGGGGAGAGGTGTAGGGGAGTGATTCAAGCCTGCTGTGTGTAGGGGAGAGTGTAGGGGAGAGTGTATGGGAGTGATTCAAGCCTGCTGTGTGTATGGAAGAGTGTAGGGGAGAGTGTACAAGAGTGATTCAAGCCTGCTGTGTGTATGGAAGAGTGTAGGGGAGAGTGTACAAGAGTGATTCAAGACTGCTGTGTGTATGGGAGCGTGTAGGGGAGCATGTATGGGAGTGATTCAAGCCTGCTGTGTGTAGGGGAGAGGTGTAGGGGAGAGGTGTAGGGGAGTGATTCAAGCCTGCTGTGTGTAGGGGAGAGGTGTAGGGGAGAGGTGTAGGGGAGTGATTCAAGCCTGCTGTGTGTAGGGGAGAGTGTAGGGGAGAGGTGTAGGGGAGTGATTCAAGCCTGCTGTGTGTAGGGGAGAGTGTAGGGGAGAGTGTATGGGAGTGATTCAAGCCTGCTGTGTGTATGGAAGAGTGTAGGGGAGAGTGTACAAGAGTGATTCAAGCCTGCTGTGTGTATGGAAGAGTGTAGGGGAGAGTGTACAAGAGTGATTCAAGACTGCTGTGTGTATGGGAGCGTGTAGGGGAGCATGTATGGGAGTGATTCAAGCCTGCTGTGTGTAGGGGAGAGGTGTAGGGGAGAGGTGTAGGGGAGTGATTCAAGCCTGCTGTGTGTAGGGGAGAGGTGTAGGGGAGAGGTGTAGGGGAGTGATTCAAGCCTGCTGTGTGTAGGGGAGAGTGTATGGGAGTGATTCAAGCCTGCTGTGTGTAGGGGAGAGTGTATGGGAGTGATTCAAGCCTGCTGTGTGTATGGAAGAGTGTAGGGGAGAGTGTACAAGAGTGATTCAAGACTGCTGTGTGTAGGGGAGAGGTGTAGGGGAGCATGTATGGGAGTGATTCAAGCCTGCTGTGTGTAGGGGAGAGGTGTAGGGGAGAGGTGTAGGGGAGTGATTCAAGCCTGCTGTGTGTAGGGGAGAGTGTAGGGGAGTGATTCAAGCTTGCTGTGTGTTTGCGAAATTCAAATGACGTCAAATTGTTGAGAATGATATTGCATTTTTTAACTTGTCCTGAGATTAGGTTGGAAGCCTTGAATTGATTGGTTATGAGCTCAGAGCAAGGGGAGAGCTGGGGGGATAGTTGGGTTTATCTGGGAACTGCGCGTGCTCTCAGTATCCTTGATGCTGGCTGACATCATTACTGGATGTTTAGTGAGAAAGTGGTCAGTGTGCTGATATTAGGTACCTGGGTAGTGCTCACTGAACTACCACTACACTGTCAGCTAAGTTCAACTTAACTGAAGTTCACTTACTTTAATGTTGTGTACTGCTCATATTGCTTAACATTACTCCCAGCAGCAAGGATACAGGTGTAACCGCATCACTTCACCCTTTTTGAGATCTGTTTGGCTCAGATGTAGTGCTTCTACCTCTGGGACAGAAGGTTGTGGGTTCAAACCCCAATCCAGAACTTGAGCCCATAATCTTAGGTGCTACGTTCTGTGATATTATGAGGGTTTTATAAAATTCGTTCATGGGATGGGGGAGCATCGCATTGCTGGCTAGGCCAGCACTTATTGCCCATCCCTAATTGTCCTTGAGAATGAATGGCTTGCTCGGCCATTTCAGAGGGCATTTAAGAGTCAACCCCATTGCTGTGGGTCTGGAGTCACATGTAGGCCAGACCCAGTAAGGACTGCAGATTTCCTTCCCTAAAGGACATTGATGAACCAGATGGGTTTTCATGACAATCGGCAATGGTTTCATGGTTGTCATTAGACTTTTAATTCCAGATTTTTATTGAATCCAAGTTTCACCATCTGCTGTGGTGGGAATCGAACCCAGGTTCCCAGAGCATTGCCCTGGGTCTCTGGATTACTAGCTCAGTGACAGTACCACTACCCTCCTCCACCAGGTGTTATTCTTTCACTCGGAAGAAAATGGATTTGACATCCTGAGCAAGTAGCTCTGTGGCTGAGTGAGACCTTGTGTTGTTACTAGATTGAATATGTCATAATTTAGTGTTTTAAAAAAGAAACACTGCAGTTTATAGTTTTTGCTTAAATTGAAACTGTCAGGAGAGCTTAGTTAGAGCTCGGGTGAAATGCTGATGGTTTCAGGACTATTACTGATGGGATCGTTTTGAAGTGAGTGATAATATTGGATCAGAAATGTAGCGAACTGTATCAATGAGTTTGATGTGATTTTTTCTTCCTCCTTTTATCATATTAGTTGCAATATTGCCATTTGTAAACTTGGAATGCAACTGCAGTTTGACAGCAGAGTCTAATTGTACTGATCACTGCTTTTCAGTTTCAATAAATAGAATGGAAATGTGAATACTTTATGCTGGCAGCACTGATTATCTTTAGGACACTGGATACATGGGAAAACTTGCAGGCTGTGACCTAATCAAAGGACCCAGATTTTATCAAAAAATGCATTTTATAATGATCAGGACACTCGGGTGAGATTGCAGCCTTGTAAACACTGTGGTCTGTGTTGTTTTTACACTGGAAACTCGCACTGTTTTGGTTTTGGTTTTGGCAACTGCAAGTCTTTTGCTCATGTCATCAGACATCACAGTGAACAGATGACAAAACAGTACTGAAGGATAAATGCTTTAATCATCCCTATCAGTCTACTTAGTGCTGCTGCATCTGTAGTATTGGCTTACCCTTGCTCTCTCACAGTGTCACTGCTGAAGTACCTCAAAGGTTCAACCTTGGCCTTTCCTCTTCCTGACCTGAAGCTTCCATACGTACTCAACTCTATCTCTCTACCATTCCTCTGACCCCCAGGAACAACATCTCTGCCTTCAAATCATAACGGGTCAAATTTCCTTTAGATGAACATCAGGCAGGTTAAAGTAGCAAAGTAGTCATGAAGGCACCCCGCTCCGCAGCTAAGGCTGAACAAAACCTTTACAACCTCTTGTTGTGTTTGAACGGATAGGAATAATGGCCCCAACTTCCCTGGCCCATCTTCAAGTGGCTGAGAGAGCCTAGATTTTCCGAGGGAGGTTGAAACCTGAGGCGTCACCGCTCGGGTCAGTTATCTGGCTGCAGTTGGTGATGTTTGCAGTCAACCAGGGGACGTCCATCGAAGGGTGGGGATGTCCATCAGGGTGTGGAGTGCGTTCCAGTCGGGGTTACGGGATTTCAGACGAACGCTTGGGTATTTTTTTGTGGCGCTGTGTCAATGGAAGTGCTTTGTTAGCTGTCAGCGATGGTGTTTTTGAGGAGGATATTTTCCCTGTGGACATCAGGAAGCTCTCAGTGTGCGTGAGCACAGGAAGCTGCTCGAGCTGAGTTGGTCTCAAAGTTTCTGAAATAACCCTCCTGGCCTCCTGAAGGTGGATATGGACCATGTTTGTGTGCTGGCTCCTGAGACAGGCTGGGCAGCAGTATTCTGTTGTTGGGTAGACGAGGGTGAGTGAAGCAGTGTGTCGTGTGTTGGTGCTGCTGATTCCCACCAGTTTGCGTATGAGATTCATTCTCACCTTGACCTTGACTCCGGTGTTCTGGTGCTGTTGCTGGAAGGTCAATGTACGGTCAAGAGTGAGGCCAAGGTATTTTGGCGTTGTGTGGTGGGTGAGTAGCCAAGGTGAGAGTTAGGGTGTTACAGTCAGTCACAATGTTTTTATGGTAGGAAAGAAATAAATCAGACAGGGTTCCTGCTCCTGATTATCATTAGTGACCTCAATTAGACAATCCACCTGGGTGGCTATTGAGTGAGAACAGGATTGGGCTTGGCCGATAGCCCCTTAGTGACAGTGACATTTATTGCTTCGGCTGAATAATTGGCACTTGGGTGAAGAACTATATAAACTTTCCATTCGCAACCTCAGAGACCCTCTCAACCTTTCTGTCTCTCAAGGCCACCCTGCACTATCACTATCACTGCAATCCCGCTATGCTCACTAACTGCTCCTGGGATCTGGGTGGACTTCCCTTTGTCTCCCCAGAAGTTCGCTCTCAAAACCTCCTGCCCTCTGACCTTGCTTGCGATGTGACACGAAGTGTGAAGCACATCAAACTATTCCCTTGTGCCATGATTTTTGATCTTCCTGATGAATCAGCCACCATCATATAGATGGTTTCACCTAGCAGAAAGCCCATCTCCACTCCCTCACGTCAGACACATGACAGCTCAACTATATCCAGTGCACTGCCTGTCTAATCAAGTGACACAATACAGCTGTACATCAACCAAAATCATCAGCAACTTTAGGACCATCTATAGGGAAAGAACCATCCCAGTCTGTCCCCCTCAATAAGCTCGGTTAAACCCCTTTCTTCTGGTCCATTACATTGATTGTTAAGTGCCATTGTTTTGTGGGGATTTCAGACTGCTCCCTATCTCTTTGGGGTTGGTTTCATCGTCTGTTTGAGGTGATTCATGAGTTGTACATAGGCCAGGTGAAGCTAAGGCCAGTGTATGAAAGCAACCTGCTTTTTCTGCATTATATTGGTGTAAAAACTGCAGTTAGCAGAATTGTTTACTGCCAAGTTACTAGGTCATGAACAAGCTGCTGTCATTCTCACGAGTGTCGTGATCTAAATCCTGTTTCTGGGTTCCTGAGGAAGTTCATTAACTTTCATGAAAGAAGTTTTCTTGAGGTTAAGTTCTGAAAATTGTACACAAGTAATATAGCCTCAGAAATGTGGAAGATTCAAGCTTTTATGCTCCGTTCAGGAAGAACATTTTAAAAGTGTGTTTGTGTGCATCAGTATTGAGTTTGCTGCTGTACGTGGGGATGGTGGAATAATTGTTAAGAGGTGTTGATTTAAAATGTGTCAGTTATTTAAATAAAACCAGAGTGATCAGTTTTACTCGATGAGTGGTAGGGAATATGTTAGTAAAGGCTGGTAATTATTTTGTAGTGTTAAGTTTTTAAAAGTTTCCAAGCATTTATGCTGTCTGGTAAGTTTTATACTTGACTTCTAATGTGATTAGTGCAGTGAGTGTAAGATTCTCATGTGAGGTCTTTTGCTTTTCCCCAATGAGCACTGCAAGCGTTTTACTCCTGAATTGCACCAGACCAACTGTGATCTAAAACCAAATCCAGTTCATAGCAATGTAACATGGCCATATCTAACACACATCACATCAGCTTAGTAGCTGTAGCCCCTTATATTGAAAAGTAGTTTTGACCTGGAATACACTGCCTGAAACAGATTCAATAGTAACTTTCAGTTGGGAATTGGATATATACTGGAAGGGGAATAATTTGCAGGGCAGTGGGGAAAGAGCAGGAGAAGTGGGACTAATTGGATCACTCTTTCAAAGAGCTAACAGATGGGTGATGGGCTGAATGGCCTCATGCTGTGCTGCATCATTCCATAATTCGTATTAGGAGTAGTTACTGTCGAGAATAACTACCATTGATGATGGGCTTTAAAACGAGCTGTTGAAGAACATTGATGGAAGGGGTGAGAGCTGGATTCATTATCCTTCTCTTCTCGAAAATGGCATCCTGTCACTACTTTGGGTTAACAGGGGTGACCATGGGTTGCTCCGGGCTCAACAAACAAGAATCGGCTCCACAGGAGCCTCTCGTAGAGCACAGTCAATATAGGGAAAAAACCATCTGGTCCAGTCAAACCAAACCAACAAGTTCCAACAATAGAAAATGGGACCTTCCCAGTCTGGATCATGGTTGTGTAGGAGGAGAGGGTGGAGGTGAGGTGTCAAATTCAGAAATAGCTCTTGTGTTGTCACTGGGATTTCATGAAGGTATAACTGTTGGACTGCCACATGATTATACTCTATCTACATGAACAGTGTTAAACTAACCAGCAGCATGATCCCAGATCCTGCCCATTACAATTATGGCCTGTGTCTGAAGCGTGTACTTCCAGCTGTGTAACATGAGAGTGAAATGGTGGGGAGGGTGCAGCTTCATCAGTGATGACACTGAGATTTCTATAAATAATAGATTACATCAAAGATATCAGATATGTTCAGCCAGGTTGATTAGGAAATGTCTGAGTGCACTGGACACAGCAATGGTGCTGTTGATACACAAAAGCTAAAGTGTCCCCCTGGCCAAGCTGTTCCAATTCAGCTGTGGTGTTGGCATCTGTTCTACAATATGGAAGATTGTCTAGGTATGTTCTATCCACAAAAAAAAAACAAGGAAAGATATAACATGTCCAATTGCTATCCCATCAGCCTCCCCCCAATCATCAGAAAGTGAAGGGAGGAGACATCGATAGGGAAATCCTGCAACACCTTATCAATAACCTTCTCACTCGACTAAGAGTGGATTGAGAGATTGGCCCGAGATGTGACAGGAGCTGCCAATCGCATCAAGGCAGCATTTGTTTGAGCACAGCATCAGGGAGCCTTAGCAATCTGAGGTCAGTGGCTGGGGGTCAAAGGAAAGTCCCTCCAATGAGTAGACTAATATCTGATGCAAAGCATGATGATGATTAAGCTATGGAGAGTCAGGCACCAAAAATAGAATCTCAGAAGCTTACAACTGGGAATGAGGCCATTTGACCCATCATCTCCATACCAGCTGGCAAGTTGCTATCCAGCCTGATCCCACTTTTGAGCTCTTGGTCTGCAGCCTTGTAAGTTACAGCTCTTCAAGTTCATATTCAAATACTTTTTAAATGTAGTGAGGGTTTCTCCCTCGGCCAGAGGCGGGAGTTTCTGAGGGGGCGCGTCCTTGGCTCAACGACCTTCAGCTGCTTCCCTAAAACTCTTCCTTCTGGTGTAAGGTCAGGAGGTGGCAGAGTGGGGGTGAGGAATGTTTCTTTGCAATTCCATCATGTTCAACTCCCCTCACAATTTCTCAGGTAATCACACAGCTCATGGCAACCCACAGGGGGCCTGAACAATATCCTTACTTAGACCAGCAAAGAAACCCATCATTGATTACAACTGCTAGAAGAGTGGGAAGGGGCTGACTCAATCAACATGCGTCTTCCAGTCTTTAGATTTTGTGTGTTTTTGTAAATTTTCAATGGTGATGCAGTGTGGACCCTGAGCTGTAGTGTACAGTGTGCCTGGAAATAGGTGGCCCTGCATTGTATTGTTGACAGGGTACCGCGCAATTGTAACTGTGGATCTGGGCGGGGACCGCGCAGTCTCGGCTGTGACGCCGGGCGGGTACCGCGCAGTCTCGGCCGTGACGCTGGGCGGGTACCGCGCAGTCTCGGCCGTGACGCCGGGCGGGTACCGCGCAGTCTCGGCCGTGACGCCGGGCGGGTACCGCGCAGTCTCGGCCGTGACGCCGGGCGGGTACCGCGCAGTCTCGGCTGGGCGGGTACCGCGCAGTCTCGGCTGGGTGGGTACCGCACAGTCTCGGCCGGGCGGGTACCGCGCAGTCTCGGCCATGACGCCGGGCGGGTACCGCGCAGTCTCGGCTGGGTGGGTACCGCACAGTCTCGGCCGGGCGGGTACCGCGCTGTCTCGGCCGTGACGCCGGGCGGGTACCACGCAGTCTCGGCTGGGTGGGTACTGCACAGTCTCGGCCGGGCGGGTACCGCGCAGTCTCGGCCGTGACGCCGGGCGGGTACCTCGCAGTCTCGGCTGGGTGGGTACCGCACAGTCTCGGCCGGGCGGGTACCACGCAGTCTCGGCCGTGACGCCAGGCAGGTACCGCGCAGTCTCGGCCGTGA
Source organism: Carcharodon carcharias (assembly GCF_017639515.1). Lineage (NCBI taxonomy): Eukaryota > Metazoa > Chordata > Chondrichthyes > Lamniformes > Lamnidae > Carcharodon > Carcharodon carcharias. Next base: position 189,084,458 of record NC_054473.1, on the reverse strand, counting down.
CGCCGGGCGGGTACCGCGCAGTCTCGGCCGGGCGGGTGCCGCGCAGTCTCGGCCATGACGCCGGGCAGGTAACGCGCAATCGTGGCCGGGCGGGTACCGCGCAGTCTCGGCCGTGACGCCGGGCGGGTACCACGCAGTCTTGGCTGGGCGGGTACAGCGCAATCATGGCCGGGCGGGTACCGCACAGTCTCGGCCGTGACGCTGAGCGGGTACCACGCAGTCTTGGCTGGGCTGGTACCGCGCAATCATGGCCATGGCACCGGGCGGGTACTGCGCAGTCTTGGCCGGGCGGTTACCGCGCAGTCTTGGCCGTGACCCGGGCAGGTACCGCGCAGTCTTGGCCGGGCGGTTACCGCGCAGTCTTGGCCGGGCGGGTACCGCGCAGTCTCGGCCTGGCGGGTACCGCGCAGTCTCGGCCGGGCAGGTACCGCGCAGTCTCGGCCGTGACGCCGGGCGGGTACCGCGCAGTCGTGGCTGGGCGGGTACCGCGCAGTCTCGGCCGTGATGCCGGGCGGGTACCGCGCAGTCTCGGCCGGGCGGGTACCGCGCAGTCTCGGCCGGGCGGGTACCGCGCAGTCTTGGCCGTGACCCGGGCGGGTACTGCGCAGTCTTGGCCGTGACCTGGGCAGGTACCGCGCAGTCTTGGCCGGGTGGATACCGTGCAGTCTTGGCCGTGACCCGGGCGTGTACCGCGCAGTCTTGGCCGTGACCCGGGCAGGTACCACGCAGTCTTGGCCGGGCGGATACCGTGCAGTCTTGGCCGTGACCCGGGCGGGTACCGCGCAGTCTTGGCCGTGACCCGGGCGGGTACCGCGCAGTCTTGGCCGGGCGGGTACCGCTCAGTCTTGGCCGGGCGGGTACCGCGCAGTCTTGGCCGTGACCCGGGCGGGTACCGTGCAGTCTTGGCTGTGGCGCGGGCAGGTACCACGCAGCCTTGGCCAGGCGGGTACCGTGCAGTCTTGGCCGTGACCCGGGCGGGTACCGTGCAGTCTTGGCTGTGGCGCGGGCAGGTACCGCGCAGTCGGAGATATTATCATTTGGGTGCAATATTAATTGAGGGCGTGCCTGGTGTCTCTGGTGAACGATAGAGATCCCACAATGACTGTCAGAATAAAGCAGGAGAATGGCTCCAGTGTCTTGGCCAATATGAATCAACACCATCAAAAGCAGATTAACTGATCATTTATCTCAATGCTGTTAGCCAGATTGTGCCCTCCTTATGTGACTCATTGTCAAATGTTCCTCTGATTTCACTCAGGTGCAGCACATTTTACTATGTTAAAGGTGCTATATAAATGCAAGCTGTTGTTCTCTTTTCACTCACTAACTGTAGTTGCACGAATGACTTCAATTTTATTGACTACACAGAGCTCTTGAGTTTGAGAACTCTGCTCACAATTGATGGGTTTGAATGAGCTGTCAGAATAAGAGTCTCCGGGCAGCGTAATCGTGTGCAGTGCTGGCAGGCTGCTGCCCTAGGGAGTCTGTGCCATGTCAGTAAAACTCTCATCTTTGTGTTCAAATCCCTCCCCAGGAAAGAGGTTACAGAGGTGGGGAGGAGATGAAGCCACGGAGGGATTTGAACACCAGGATGAGAATTTTAAAATCAGTTGTTGGACTGGCAGTGAGCACAGGCGGGTGATGAGTAAAACAACACTTACTGCGTGCTAGAATACAGGCAACAGTTTTTGGGTGAACTCCAGTTCTTGGGGGAGGTAAGGTGGCAGGTAGGCAGGGAGAGCGCTACAAATATCAGCCTGGAGGTACTAAAGTATGGATGGGGGTATGAGCTGCAAATGTGCTGAAGCAGGAATGGAGGCAGCCAATGTTATCGATGTGGAAGCAGGTGGTCTTGGTTCAGTAACTCAGCTCAGGGTCAATAGGAACACCAGGGTGATGTTAGCTGGGCTATATTAGGGCCAGTAACTAGCTACAAGTTTGTGGTGAGATTTTAACCTCCAACCATGAGATTTCTGCTGATTTTCCCTTGATTTTGATAAAGTGCAATAGTGAAACGTGTATGTACGACTTGCTTCATATCCATTGCACAGTTTCACTTTTGCTGTGCAGTCGCCAAGTATTCGAGTCTGGACACGAAACGGCGTCGAACCTGTGTGACTCCTTTCCAGTTGGAGAATACTGCCAACAAACCCCAGAGAATAGCAACCACGTTCAAACTGAAATATTGTTTCTCTTAAATTGACTTCTAATCTTCTCTTTTCTGCAGCTCGTATTTATATAATTACCTTAAATGCCAAAGGTGCCCCACAGGAACGTTATTCGAGGGAGAGATCGTCACTGAGCCAAATAGGGAAATGTCAGCACAGGTGGTTGAAAGCTCAGTTTAGGAGGTGGATTTTAAGGAGTGTCTCAAAGGAGGAAAGAGAAGTAGAGAGGTTTAGGGAGGGAATGAGAGATTAAGGCCCAGGTAGCTGAAGACACAGTCAGCAGTGGTGAAGCGATGAAAATTATAGTGATTTACACTGAAATGTTGCTGCCCTACCTTCTCTTTCACTGATACGGTATTTCATGCTGTTGATATTGAGTAACACAGCTGAATGGCCAAGGCTCACAGAGCCGCACTAAGATTGAAAAGCGTAAAGGCACAGAAGAGATAAATGGGTGGTGGTGATAAGGTGAAACAAAAACAGAAATACCTGGAAAAACTCAGCAGGTCTGGCAGCATCTGCAGAGAGGAACACAGTTAACGTTTCCAGTCCAAATGACCCTTCAACAGAACTAAGTAAAAATAGAAGAGAGGTGAAATATAAGCTGGTTGGGTTGGGGGGGGGGTGGGGGGGGGGTTGAGGGTGGGACAGATAGAGCTGGATAGAGGACCATTGATAGGTGGAGGTAACCAAAAGATGTCACAGACAAAAGGACAAAGAGGTGTTGAAGATGGTGATATCTGAAGAATGTGCTAATTAAGGGTAGAAAGCAGGACGAGCAAGGTACAGATAGCCCTAGTGGGGGTGGGGTGGGGTGAAGGGATCATAAAAGGTTAAAAGGTAGAGATAAAACTCAATTCCTTCTCCCCACCCCCCCCCCCCCAACACAAGGGCTATCTGTACCTTGCTTGTCCTGCTTTCTATCCTTAATTAGCACATTCCTTAGATAATATCACCACCTTCAACACCTCTTTGTCCTTTTGTCTGTGACATCTTTTGGTTATCTCCACCTATCAATGGTCCTCTATCCAGCTCTATCTGTCCCACCCCCCCACCCCCCCTTAAACCAGCTTATATTTCACCTCCCTTCTATTTTTACTTAGTTCCGTTGAAGGGTCATTTGGACTGGAAACGTTAACTGTGTTCTTCTCCGCAGATGCTGCCAGACCTGCTGAGTCTTTCCAGGTATTTCTGTTTTGGATTTCCAGCATCTGCAGTTTTTGGCTTTTATCTTGATGCTAAGGTGAATCCTAGCTTGGAGTTTCAAAGCATGTAGACTGTAGGAGGAATGATCAAGGGAGGGGAGCAGTTTGAGGTGCTGGAAAGGAACAAGTTGGAGCCTTGATTTCAAAATCTTGAGGTTATACAAGGAGGAAAAGTATGCAAGCGGTGGACTTGGAGCTGAGCTCTAACAACATGAATGTAGACAATAACAGTATAGCACAGTGTAAATGGTGCCAACTGCTTACAGAACACAATGACAAATACCATATATAAAGACTTTCATTTGGATAGCATCTTTCTTGACCTCAGGCTGTCAGACAGTGATTTATAGCTACTGAAGTGCTTTGGAAGTGTAGATACTGCTGGAATGGAGTAAACATGGCAGAGAGCTTGTGCACAGCAAGATCCCGCAAACAGCTATGAGCTAAATGACAAGATAATCTGTTTTAGGTTTGCAAAAAGATAAATATTGGCCCAGATACTGGGGAGAAGGCTCCTGCTATTCTTTGAAAGTGCCTTTGCAACTGAGGAGGAAAATGGGTCTTTGGTTTAATGTCTTGTGCAATAGACAGCATCTCTGACAGAGCAGCACTCCCTCAACACTGATCCTCTGACAGAGCAGCGCTCCTTCAACACTGATCCTCTGACAGAGCAGCGCTCCCTCAACACTGATCCTCTGACAGAGCAGCGCTCCCTCAACACTGATCCTCTGACAGAGCAGCGCTCCCTCAACACTGACCCTCTGACAGAGCAGCGCTCCCTCAACACTGACCCTCTGACAGAGCAGCACTCCCACAACACTGACCTTCCGACAGAGCAGCACTCCCTCAACACTGACCCTCCGACAGAGCAGTGCTCCCTCAGCACTGATCTTCTGACAGAGCAGCACTCCCTCAGCACTGACCCTCTGACAGTGCAGCACTCTCTCAGCACTGACCCTCTGACAGAGCAGCACTCCCTCGGCACTGACCCTCTGACAGAGCAGCACTCCCTCAGCACTGACCTTCCGACAGAGCAGCACTCCCTCAGTACTGACCCTCTGACGGGGCAACGCACCCTGGGTACTGACCCTCTGACAGAGCAGCACTCCCTCAGCACTGACCCTCTGACAGTGCAGCACTCCCTCAGCACTGACCCTCTGACAGTGCAGCACTCCCTCAGTACTGATCCTCTGACAGTGCAGCACTCCCTCGGCACTGACCCTCTGACAGAGCAGCACTCCCTCAGCACTGACCCTCTGACAGAGCAGCACTCCCTCAGCACTGACCCTCTGACAGAGCAGCACTCCCTCAGTACTGACCCTCTGACGGGGCAACGCACCCTGGGTACTGCATTCAGAGTGTCAGCCTTAATTACTTGCTCAGGTCTCTGGAGCATGACTTGAACCTGCAACCTTGCCACTCAGAGCAAGAGACAACTGAACCTCAGTTTAAAACCTGGTCTGGACAGAGTCAGCGGATTGCAGCTGAAGGGCAGACTCTTGCTGTACATCCCCCTGCCCTGCCCCTGCCCCTGCCCATGCACACCGCCCCCCCCACCCCCCCACCTGCCCCCGCTCCCCCACCTGCCCCCGCTCCCCCACCTGCCCCCGCTCCCCCACCTGCCCCCGGCTCAGTAAATAGCCTGAGGAAATCCAGCACCCAAGTTGAAGTGAAGAAGGTGACAATGACTTTACAGTTGCACCCCAGCGAGGGGGGCAGACATTAGCGAGGGGGCTGTACGCCGGTGTGAGGGCCACTCCCTAGAGTGAAGTTGACACTTGCAGCTAAGGAGAGAAGAAAATTGGCAGGAAAATGAGGAAGAAAAATTAATTTGAAAGAGATTTTGTTCCGGTTTGTTTCCCTGATTTGGTAATTCCTCCTCCTAACTGGAAGCTTGCCTGATTTCTTGCTGAGACCTGTCTTGCTATCGGAGCAGCAATCTCACTCCTAGCCTGCGGTTTGGATGGTTTGCTTTGATTTAATGAAGATACTCATTCCTCAATATTGAAAAAACATGTAAAACATTTTGTAAAAATTCTGCTAAGTGAAGAGAGAATCTCTTAAGACCTGCGACCATAGTCTAGAAGATACATCGCTCGCAGCCCCTAAATTACTGCCACAGAACAATGGTCTGAAGAGTAACTCTTAACTCTTAAGCCATTGAAAGCTGTGCCTGGGGCAGTGATGTTCCATCTTGGGAGAGATACTGGAGTCACTTTTAACAGGCAGACTGTTTAACGATGCTGTCACTGGCTACCTGATTAAACATCTAGTTAGCAGAGTGCCTCTTGACTGTATTATTAGTCTATTACTGTACCAACTAATGTCACATGCTCCGCTGGGCAATGATTGTTTCTGAACCAGCAGGTATTAAATCAAGTGTATGGTTAAAAGCTTTTAATTTTCCACTGGCCGGTTGCTGGGGAGAGAGAGGCGTGTTTAGCAGAACAGTGCATAGTAAGTGGTTGACACCACCTCTACCTTAGAAAGATTCAGCTATGTCCTTTATTATTTCATTTCAATGATTGCCTCATTTCAATGATAGTGAGTTACTGTCATTGACGGTAGAATCTGTTGTCACGGAATCCGGGTGTGTGGCGGGGTCAGGAGGGTGGGGGTCGGTGGGAGAGTCCCTGAATACAATAATCAGATCGATGAGTTTTTCAGAAACCTGCAATTTTCATGCTGACTTTTTTTTTACTTGGTGCTTTCCACAGGTTCCCACATTTTTTTCTCTGAGGGTTGAGAGACTTTGGAATTCTTTTCCCCAAAAGGTGGTTGAGGCAGAATTTTTGAATAGATAGATTCTTGATAAGCAAGGGAGCGAAAGGTTATTGGGGGTGGGTAGGAATGTGGAGTTGAAGTTAAAATGAGATCAGTCATGATCTTATTGAATGCCGGAGCAGGCTCGGTGGGTTATATGGTCTACTCCTGCTACTAATGCTTGTGTCTGGTCCATGCAAGTTTTTATGTCTCACAATACCCTCATTGGGAGTGTGAAGGGACGGAGGGACCTGGGGGTCATGTGCATTTTTAAATTTATTCTTTCACAAGGTATGGGTGTCGCTGGCTGGGCCAGCATTTATTGCCCATCCCTAATTGCCCTCAAGAAGGTGGTGGTGAGCTACCTTCTTGAGCTGCTGCAGTCCATGTGGTGTAGGTACACCCACAGTGCTGTTAGGAAGGGAGTTCCAGGATTTTGACCCAGCGACAGTGGAGGAATGGAGATATATTTCCAAGTCAGGATGGTGTGAGACTTGGAGGGGAACTTCCAGGTGGTGGTGTTCCCATCTACCTGCTGTCCTTGTAGTCATAGGTGTGGAAGCTGCTGTCGAAGGAGCCTTGGTGAGTTGCTCTAGTGCATATATCACTGAAGATGACAGTATATACTGAGAGAGTGATTAGCAGAGCATTTGGAATCTTGGGCTTCATCACTAGAGGTATTGAGCACAAAAACAGGGAAGTTATGCTGAACCTTTATAAAGCTCTGGTTAGGCCGCCACTCGAGTATTTCATCCAGTTCTAGTCACCACACTAGGAAGGATGTGAGGGTGCTTGAGAGGGGGGCAGAGGAGATTTACCAGAATGGTTCCAGGGATGAGGGATTTTAACTACAAGGTTAGGTTGGAGAAGCTGGGGTTGTCCTCCTTGGAGAAAAGGAGATTGAGGGGAGATTTGATAGAGTTGGACAAGATGATGACAGGTTTGGATAAGGTAGATAAAGAAAAGCTGTTCCCATTGGCTGATGGTACAAGGACTAGGGGGACACAGATTTAAGGTTTTGGGCAAGAGAAACAGAGGGGATGTGAGGAAGAACTTTTTTACACAGTGAGTGGTAAAGACCTGGAACTTACTGCCCACGGGGTGGGGGGGAGGTGGAAACAAATATGATCAATGATTTCAAAAGGAAATTGGATGGGCACTTGAATGAAATAAACTTACAGGGTTACGGGGATAGAGTGGGGGAATGGGACTGATTGGATTGCTGTACAGAGAGCCAGCACAGACATGATGGGCCACACCACCCCCTTCTGTGCTGTAGATGAGTCTGACTCTGTTACCCAAGTTCTAGAGTTACCCAAGATGGCGAGACTATTTGAAGCAGTTACTGTGTTACTGGTTTATTAAATGTTAACTATCTGGGAATACTGACTAGATACAGAGCAGAACTGTTCTTCCTGTGGCTTTCCCCACCACCCCTGCAATGCTTGCCATTTGCTGATGTGTGCAGGTTTCTTTATGCATGTTTTCTCCCCATTCCCAGGTCTTACACTCTGTTCTGACGTAGGTTTAAAAGCACATTTATGTACTGTAACCTAGTGGACATTCATATCACTGCCCATTGATTAGCATTTGGACTCAGTGTAAATCTCCCCAGTTGTTAATTTGCTCTCCACGTTCTCCTGGCACAACCATTGATTGTTTCTGTGAATCGGTGGACGTGGTCTGCATAAACAATCTGAAATCTGCTATTAAAACACAGAAAATGGTGGAAATACTCAGCAGGCCAGGCAGCACCTGTGGAGAGAAACAGAATTAACGTTTCAGGGTGATCAGCTTTTCTGCTTAGTTATGAGCCAGTCATCACTGCCTCACCAGCGCAAGAGACTGCTTTGGTCAGAGACCCGTTTACTGGTTTTATATTGTCACCTTTCTAGACAAATAGGAGCAAAATTGAGATTATTCACATCTGCCTGTCTCTGTCTCAGTGGTGTACCTCTGCCATTTGTCTTTGCCTCAGAACCCTAGCCCAGGTACCCGTCATGTTCAAACAACTGCATTTTTAGAGCAACTTTAATTCATTAAAAAAAATCCCAAGGCTTTTCAAAGGCAAAAACTACAAATAAAACATTGTGTGTAAAGGTAATGTTTGTTCTGGAAATCCATCTCCATTTTGAGTTTTGTCAGTTTCTGTGGAGTCACTTATCTTCTCTTGTTTTTAGGTTGTGTGGATCCCTTGTGTGGCACTGTCACTCCTGGGGGACATTTCTCCCACTTTGTAATACTTGGCACTTCATAAACCCAACGTGAAGAGAATCCAGATCATCAAGGGGGCCGTTGACCCAAATGAGTGCACGGTCTGTCATTTCCACTCATCCCAAAGAGAGCACAGGTCAGAATGGAGTGAGCAGAGTGCAGCTCCAGCCCAGCAGCAGCGGTGCCAGTGTCGGTGTACAGCAAGTCCCGCAGCTCCATCCACTCAGTCCCTCAGGGGCTGGCAAGACCATGGCACCAAGTAAACAAAGCAAAAAGAGTGCGAGTTACAACAAGGAGAGCGAGGAGTACCGACAGCGGCGAGAACGGAACAACATGGCGGTGAGGAAGAGCCGCTTAAAGAGCAAACAGAAGGCTCAGGACACACAGCAGAGAGTCAATGAGCTGAAAGAGGAGAATGAGCGTCTGGAAGCAAAAATCAAACTGCTCAGCAAGGAGCTGAGCGTCTTAAAGGATTTGTTTCTTGAGCATGCGCATAGTTTCTCAGATAATGGGCACCCACCATTCACTGAAAACACTGGAGCTGGGCAGGAGTCTAACAATATGCAGCAATAGGAGGGGGCAGAGATGGCAAGTGTCAACATCAGGAAATTTTATGGAAAGGGGTTTTGCTTTGAATTGTCTGTTTTAATTTAAATTTCTTTCTTTGATGTGTATATTTCTGTTGTCCAGTGGTCTGTGTCCGGGAAGTATTCAGATCCCCGAAGGACTGAGAAAAGCAGGAGTTTGCAAAACGGACTGTGCAGAAACTAAAGGCACAGTCAACAATCATGGAAAGCATCCAGGATTACTCTCCAATCTTGCTGCTTGGCATCTACCCCATAACCCACCCCGATTCAACCTCTGTCCCATTTCCCTCTATTCTTCTATTCCAGTTGAGCTATGAAGATGTATGCAAGGCTGTGTGTTTCAAGGATGCACTTTCACCCCATTGGGTGAGAAGATTTTGAGCTGGAGGTCATGGTCTGTCACTGAATCCATGTGGGGCTGTTGACTTCAGAAGGGGTGATTAGACTAACTAATGGAACAGCAGTCCAGACAATACCTGAAGCACATAAGACACAATAACATTGTGGACAGTCCCTTGTTGTCCCTTTTAGTCTAAGGAACAGCCAAGTTGCCTTGCAGCCAAAACGTGGGTCTGACAGTAGGGCGGGGAGGGTCTCGGGGTCTGACAGAGGTTCTTGCCTGAAACACTAAACTGTCTCTTATTTTCTCTCTCTGGGTTGCTGGCTCTGTTTCTTTTTAATTACAGATTGACAGCCCTGGTAATTTAAATTCACAGGAGTGTAGAGGTTTTGTTACTAGAGATTCAGTTCAAATCTCATTAGGGCAGCTTCAGAATTTGAGTTCAGTTTAAAATAAAAAGTTGGTAGCAGTGCAAGTGAAGCAGTTTGGAGCCAATTTGCACTATTTTAATATTGTCTCCTCATTGGGACTGTCTGCAATCACACTGCTTCCTTGCAGAGATTAACATTCTGAAGCCTGGAGTTTATAGCAGTTTCTAATTGCAGTTTCCAGCACTCAGCAACCCTTTAGCTTTTGGTTTCATTTTCTACCTGTCAAGTTCTGTTGCCTCCATTCTTTTTGTCACTGGGAATTTCTGCCTCCCTCCCTCACCAGCAGCTCCAACAACACTCAGGAAGCTCGACACTGTCCAGGACAAAGCAGCCCGCTTGATTGGCACTATGACCATGAACATTTACTCCTGACGCACAGTAGCAGCAGTGTGTACCATCTACAAGATGCACTGCAGAAACTCACCAAGGCTCCTTAGACAGCACTTTCCAAACCCACGACCACTACCATCTAGAAGGACAAGGGCAGCAGATAGATGGGAACATCAGCACCTGGAAGTTCCCCTCCAAGTCACTCACCTTCTTGACTTGGAAATATTTCACCGTTCCTTCACTGTCGCTGGGTCAAAATCCTGGAACTCCCTCCCTAACAGCACTGAGGGTGTACCTACACCACATGGACTGCAGCGGTTCAAGAAGGCAGCTCACCCCCACCTTCTCAAGGGCAATTAGGGATGGGCAATAAATGCTGGCCCAGCCAGTGAAGCCCACATTCCACGAATGAATTAAAAAAACCCTACCTCACTGCTGGTTTATGAGCTCTCATCCATGGCCATGTATGTGGCAGCGACAACAATAAGTGAGAACCCACCTGACTGGAATCGAATGACAATCATGCAGTCGCCGGGAGCTGCATTGCAGCTGCTAATAGACACAAACGCCTTTGATAAACTGCTCGGGGCGATGGTGGTGTAGTGGGAATGTCACTGGACTTGTAGTCCAGAAGCTCAGGTTAATACCTGGGAAAGACACCTTTCAAATCTCAACATGGCAGCTGATGGAATTTAAATTCAATTACAAAATAAGAATGTGTCATTGAAAGCTAGTCTCAGTAATGGTGACCATGAAACTTATCAATTGTTGTAAAAACCCATCTGTTTCACTAATGTCCTTTAGGGAAGGAAATCTGCCACCCTTACTTGGTCTGGCCTACATGTGACTCCAGACCCACAGCAATGTGGTTGACTCTTAACTACTTTCTGCAATGGCCCAGCAAGTCACTCAGTTTGAGGGCAATTAGGGATGGGCAACAAATGCTAGCCCAGCCAGCGATGTCCGCGACCCATGAAAAGAATAAAAACCGCCTCGGCCCCCACCTCTGATTACAGTACCCTCACTAGTTGTTTGTGGGATTGCATCGTAGCGAGTTCCCAGTTGCTACATGTGTAAAGCACCATTTGGGTGCGTAACGTGGAACCTGCCATGTGTGCAGTACTCAGGCTGCAGACCTGCACCAGAGGCAGGTTCCACAGTGGATACTCTGCACATCCTCCCTTGCTTATTACCCACTGGATAACTCACACTACAAGCACTTGCACATATGTCTTGTCAGATTTCTAAGCACTTCATGTACACATGGCAATTTATACAATACTCAATTGGGCACAGTCAGATCCCACAAACAACAATGAGATGAATGAGCTGTTTTGGTTGAGTGATGGTGGCAAATTTTCCTCCTTTTCTGTGAATAATACCACCGAATCTTTCACCTCCGCCCATGAGAGCAGGCCAGACTCAGTTTGAATGTCTTATCTGAAAGTTGGTGTCAGTCCAGCACCGCCTCTGATCGGCACTAGGAGTGTCAACCTGGATCCTATATTCGAGCTCTAAATGCAAAGTGAGCTCAGAGCTGACAGTGCTACCCAACACTTTTTAAATAACTATTTCCTGTTGCCCCGCACCCCCCACTCCCACTCCAATGTTGTCATCAGGATGTGGAATTTTCAGTCCCTGCTCACTTGAGCACCAGAAGTACAACTGGAGATTTTGCTGATAAGTTTTGAGTTGTGTTTGGACAGAGTGTTTTGAGCCGTGTAACAGCTGGACTTTCAATGTAGACCAGGGGCAACTTGATGATACAGATGTGTGGAAGCGATGCTTCCAATGGTCACACCCTATCTGGGCTATTGTGTTCATTTATATCACAACAGTTTAAGTGGGATTGGACTGAATATAGTTAATAACTGAAGCATTGTTTCTACCCCCTTGTATTCTAGTTCTCTAGATATAAAGGCCAGCATTCCATTTGGCTTTCTGATTATTTTCTGTACCTGTTCATAACGTTTAATGATCTGTGAACCTGGACCCCACAAGTCCCTTTGGACCCTCTGCTATTTCCAGCTTTTCACCGTTTAGAGAGTCCTCTGATCTGTCCATTTTAGATTCAAAGTGGATGACCTCACATTTGCCTGAAATCCATTTGCCATAGTTTTTTCCATTTACTTTATCAATAATTTTACACTTCCAACTACACTGTCACCTATCTTTGTGTCATCAGCAAGTGTGTGTATGTGACTTTCTATCCCCTAATCTAAATGGTTAATGTGCACAGTGAATTGTTGGGGCCCAAGCACAGATCCCGGTGGGACACCACGAGTCACATCCTGCCAATGAGGGTACCTGCCCATTCTCCCTACTCTGTCTCCTGCCACTCAGCCACTTTCCAAACCTGGTCAATAGTTTGCCTTCAATTCCATGAGCTTCTACTTCAGTGAATAGTCTCTAATGAGGGACTTTATCAAATGCCTTCTGGAAGTCCATATTGGTAATATCCATAGACATTCACTACCCGCTCCCCTTTAAAAAAATCCAATCAGGTTAGTCAGGTATGAACTCTCTTTATAAATCCGTGCTGGCTCTCTCTGATCAGCTGAACATTTTCAAGGTGTTCAGTCACTCTAAGCTTAATCGTGGACTGGAGTCATTTCCAGACAACTGATGTTGGGAAACACTGGTCTCTAATTGCTTGGTTTCAATCTCTCACCTTAAGTAACAGTAACATGTGCAATTTTCCATTTTTTTTATTCATTCAAGGGATGTGAGCTTCATTGGCTAGGCCAGCATTTATTGAAAGGAATAGTTCCCAATTCGAGAGATTCTTCGAAGATATAGTGAGGGGAGAAAATAGAGATCGAGGACTATTCATTACAGAAATTAGTCTGGCCATTTTGCTTTTTGTAAAAAGTTTAAAAACCTACAGTGTCCTATTTTTCCAGGATATTTATGAATCAAATCTTTTTTCATATAGTCCAAGCAGCAAAGGGTGTTGGAGTCTTGAAGGGATACAGTTCTGTGCCCTTGCCAAACCTGCCATAGTGTTCTTAGGCATTTTTCTTCCAGGTTTAATAAATGTCTGTTACTGAAATACCAGCGAAACTACTGCATCTTGTATTTTTTTAAGTCCAGTCGTAGGAATGAACACATTTTGTCCATAACAGTAGGTGAATTTTATAATGTATAGATGAAATGTTTATATGTTTCTGTATGGGCCCTTATGTTGCTATATTTTGAAGGGTTTTTTTTTTCTGTTAGACTTGGTTGTTGAAAAGAAGTAAACACACCTGGATAGGATACTTCCTGCTGCATTTGAAGGGGGATCTCTTTCTGGTTGTTGAGAAATGACATTTTGTAAAGAGAATCGCTGAATGTTAATTGTATATTTTATAAATGTCCTGTCTGAATCCGGATTGCTGATAGATTTTGGTCAGTCTAGGCGTGAGCAGCATCTGGCTGTAGAACTGTTTGTGAAGGAGCACCTGAGATTTGTTCAATCATGACTGTGAGCTGATACTTAAAAAAAAAACACTATTGACAGTCCCAACTAACTCACATCGTAAAAAGACACGAGACACTCTGAAGACAGTTGCAAATTGTGAACTGCGCAGAGCCTTCAATGTTCTAAAAAATCCTTTTGCACCTTAAAATACAGGACACACCTTAACACCAGGCGTGTTCATACTGTGTACAGTCCAAAGAGCATGATGACCAACGGGTTGTCACTGGATTCCTTTCTGTCCCTGTTTTGCACTGGGGGTTGAATCCTGCCTGCAACCTGTTGGTCCCTTAGGTACCCTGAATCCGCAAGTTTCACTGTACCTGACAGCTACTGACCTTTATAGGAGGGACATTGGTCACAGTGACAGGTGCAGTTAGAGGGAGTATGCAGTGATGGGGGGTGGGGTTGGGGAGGTAGAAAGAGGGGTAGCTCAAATTAAGAAGAGGGCTATGTTGTGTGGGTAGTACTGAACAACATCCAGGGCAGAATTTTAGATCCAGCGGGATTTTACGAAAACGGCTGGCAGTATTATAGCCTCACCCCCGCTGTGAGGGGGCCGTAAAATTCCGCTTCCAAACTTTGTGTTTGGAACTAAGTGCTTGACTTGAGGAAGCTACCAGCCCCAGAATGCAGTGTTCAGCAACATGGATAGGAGAAGTGGCAGAGAGGGAGTATATGTCAAACGTATCCTTTTATTTGACAGGTGGGTCGGTTTGGTTTAGAGGTAAGAGAGGAATTTCCTACCAGGATGATAGAAATGTTGCCTCACACATGTTTGGACATGTTGCATACTCTATAACAATCACCATTGAACAGGAAAGATGATGCCTCAGTTTGTCAAATGAAACAACTCATCCAAACATAATGAAACAATGACCAAGAGAGCGTCATTCACACCATCCAGCCTGCACACTCCCTCCAACACTGACTCTAGCCGCCCATTTAATCTGCTTCCTATACCCCAAATGCACCAAAGTAATCTCCAGAATATCCAGCTCTCTTGACTGTCAAAGCAAGGCTGCTTTCTTTCAACAAATGACATCTTTTCATTTCTGGCTCTTTTGCCATCATAAGTATTTCGCTGATCTGGGTTCTGATGTAGATTCTGTCCCCCTCTTCCACACACAGGAACAGTCTTTATTAGGGCAGTGCTACCTAAACAAATAATTGTATATAACATTCTTTTTTAAATGATCCCTTTCCCTCACGAGGATAATTTTTGGTATCCTTTGCTATTTAATGAAGTCAGAGAGTGTTCCTCTTAGAAGAACCTTGTTTTAAACCTTGTGTTAGAACCAAATGCTTTGCTGTGTAAAAAAAAGTCAGAAATTTTAATGTGCGATATTAACTACCGGAATGAAATGCTCAGGATATTTGATGTTGAAAGATTTAAATCTCTTTACACTCTATTTTATACACTGTGTGCTCAGAATAACAAATACTACAGTCTTCAGTTGTAAGAATGGAGATTAAAACATTAATTCTTTCACAATTGTATTTGGCTTGGTGTATGTCACAACTTGTTTACATTGGGGATCTCCTAATCCAGTGTGTTAGGATCTAAAGTACTGGTGTCTGAACCAATTAGGCCAGGACAACAGTGTCTACAGCAACAACATCATCTTTATATACCGCCTATAATGTAGTAAACTGTGCCAAGGTGCATCGCAGCAGTGTTATCAGATATACATTTGACACGGAGCCACATAAGGAGATATTGGCACACGTGACTAAATACTTGGCCAAAGAGCTAGCTTTTAAAGACAGTTTTAAAAAAGGAGAGAGAGGTTTAAGGAGGGAATTCCAGAGCTCGGGGCCTTGGCAGGTGAAGTTACAGCTGCCAATAGTGAAGCAATGAAATAGGGGTTCCACAAGAGATCAGAATTAGATGAGTAGGGGTGTTATAGGACTGGAGGGGGTTGCAGATGTGTGAGGGGTGAATGGTACTTGGTGTGAGTTAGGATATGGGCTGAAGTTTACAGAGGGTGTGAGGCAGGAGGATGGTGAGAAGATCATTGGGGGAATAGTGAAGTCTGGAGGTAGTAGGTTTAGCAGGAGCATACAGGACTAGGAGATCACTGCATGAACAAGATACCATCCTTGCCTCAAATCAGATTTGGTGAAAGTATCAGTGAGGGGAGGTGAAACCCAGGCCTCCCTCATCTTCCCCATTTTGGTTATTGGGAACTGTAACTTATTTAATCACCTACAGACAACAAATAATCAGATGTTTTTATTATTTGATGTGGAATGTGGACAAGCCAACCTCAATTACCCGTCCTGAGTTTCTGCAAGGAGATTGGGAGTCAGCCTCATAGTGTGGAACTGGAGTCACCTGGAGGCGAGATTGGGCATTCCTTTCACCGGCATTTGGGAACCAGTTAGGCTTTTAGCGACAATCCCAGTGGCTTCATGGTTACTTTATCTGATACTGTCCCACAAATCTCCAGAACATTGAACTTAGTTCCACAGCTTGGTGGAATTTGAACCCATGACTCCTGGCTTGCTCCAGCACTATAAATATTAGTCAGCGACAAGAAATCTGTCGGAGCCTCCCCTTTATAAGACTTCCCAATTTACAAGTTCTATCGAGGGATTTGACTTATTTTGACCTAAGATGATATTGATGCCAGATTAAGGAACCTCCTAGGGTGTGATCATCTGCTTGATGGATTCATTTACAATACAGTGAAATCTGTAACATGGATATTAACATCACAAACTTGATGTTTAGAAAAACAATCTGAAGAATGTGAAGGATTTAATGCTGGAGATAAGGCTGTTTGTGTCGGGTACTATTCTGTTGAAAAAATGATTTGCAATGATATGTTACTCCTCCAGCATGGTAACTCTCACAACTAATTAGAGACATGCGGACAGCAAGAAGCAAAGGAATGTAGGAGGAGAACATTGAAGACAGCCAAGGAGCTGAGATTTTTTAGAAACTTCAATTGCTGGTGAGAGGGAGGAAGGCATCAGTGGCTTTGGAAGAGTTTCAGAGGGACAGGATTAGAGTGACTGAAAGATTTGCCTTCAATGGTGGAAGGAAGAGTTTGGGACACTGCAGGAGTAACCTGCATGATGCAGGCTGGGATGTCACCCTGGAGATGACTCAATGGGAATGGGGTAACCATCTGGGAGTCAACTTTCTGGGGCAGCTGGAGTGGGGAGATGGAAGAAAACAGAGTGATGAGGTTCAGAGAAGGACTTTGAGCTGCAGGGATATGACTTTGTCATGGTTTGCGAATGATAGAGGTGGAAGATCAACAAGGCAAACTTTCAAGACATTGTTCCTTGAGGCAATGATAGTCTGAGTGAGGCTTATGGAGAGTGTGAGATAGGAGTGTCCTCGAGATGGGAAGAAGTCATCCTGGAAATGGGCCCATTTATGGTGAGAACTCAGGACTGAACAAGGTACCAAGGTTGCACATGGGCTCACCAGCTTAGTGAGGGTAGTGGAGCAGTTGCAATGAATCGTTTAGATGCATTTAATGGGAAATTGGATAAACACAAGTGAAAAGAAATGCAAAGATATGCTGATGGAGTTGGATGAAGAGAGGTAGAAGGTTTGTGTGGAGCATAAACACTGCCATGGACCAATCTCAAGAACACAAGATATAGGAGTAGAAGTAGACCATTCGGCCCATCAAGCCTGCTCCACCATACAATACCATCATGGCTGATCTTGGGCATCAACTTCATTTTCCTGCCCCCTCCCCATATCCCTTAATTCCCTGATAGACCAAAGATCTGTCTATCTCAGCCTTAAATATATTCAATGATGGAGCATCCACAACCCTCAGAGAATTCAAAAGATTCACAACCCTTCAAATGAAGTAATTTCTCCTCATCTCAGTCCCAAATGATTGGCCCCTTATCCTGAGACTGTGCCCCTGTGTTTTAGATTTTCCTGACCAGCGGGAACAATCTCTCAGCATTGCCCCTGTCAAAACCCTTCAGAATCTTGTAGGTTTCAATGAGATCACCTCTTATTCTTCTAAACTCCAGGGAATATAAACCCAATTTACTCAGCCTCTCATCATAGGACAACCCACTCATCCCAAGGACCAATCTAATGAACCTTCGCTGTACCATCTCCAGTGTAAGTATATCCTTTCTTAAATGTGGAGACCAAAACTGCACACACTATTCCAGATGTGGTCTCACCAAAACCCTGTCCAATTGTAGTAAGACTTCTTGATTGCTGTGCTGCGATCCCAGTCGGGCAGAATGACCTGTTTCTGGGCTGTACATTCTATGTACTTTCCCCAATAGGAACAAATCTAAGTTACCTTCTTTGAAGTGAAAAAAACAATCACTTGGTCAAATCTCATTTGGATTTTCTCTCCTGTGTTCTTTCTGGGGAGTTGGACATTTTGTTTTCCAAAATTCGATATCATGTGATGTTTTTTTAATTGTGCTGCTCAGGTGAAGTGTTTAAGTAAACTCAGGGTGAGTGGCTAAGTTATAGCTTTCAGACGCTGGGCCTGAATGTACATCCCCCACAACCACCTCAAATCGGCCAACATAATGGTGGAAAATGGGGGAAAACTGAGTGAGTGGGAGCAATCCGCTGCTGACTGCTTGGCTAAACTGCACAGTTTTTCCACTCCCTGCACCTGCCCCAGCAGGAGAATGCTGCTCCCCACCCCCTCCCCAATTTGCCAGCCACAAGAGGTGAGACAAAGGAGCAGGAGTAGGCCATTCAGCCCCTCCAGCCTGCTGCACATTCAGTGAGATCGTGGCTGATCATCTACCTCAACGCCACCTTCCCCCACTATCCCCATTTCCCTTAATGTCATCAGTCTCCAGAAATATATGGATTTCTGTCTTGAACATTCTCAGTGATTGAGCTTTCACAGCCTCAGGCATAGAGAATTCCAAAGATTCACCACCCTCTGAGTGAAGAAATTCCTCCTCATCTCAGTCTTACATGATCTACCCCTTATCCTGAGACTGCGTCCCCTGGTTTTAGACTCTCCAGCCGGGGGAAGCATCTCATCCACATCCACCCTGTCACACTCTGTATGAAATT
>NC_054473.1:188435922-188448422 GCF_017639515.1 Carcharodon carcharias | reverse complement strand
GCTCAAAAACCTTTTTGGAGCTGAGGCCACTACAACATGGGGCTTTCCACAGTGAGCCTGGGCTGATATTTTCTTCAAGGAGACGTGGTGATTAGTCAGACTGGGTTCCCACTTTCAGAACCCATGTTGTTTACTCGCTAGCGTTATTATTACCGATAATCTTCAAATCTACCCTTTATCATTCATTCCATTATTTTCACACTGAAGGGAAAGTGAAAGTCATGGGGTTTGTCAGTCTCGGTATTTATTTTCTCGTACAGATGGAACCTCCACTAACTACCTGAAAATTATTCTCTTCACAAACCTCCTCCCCGGTCTCTCTTCACCCACAGATAAACACTATCCCATCTCCAGAGATTATTTATTCTGAGGTTTTAACATGTCTATCATTTTTTCTCACTATTGTACCCCTGTCAATACCCCAAACTGTCTGTGTTTGTCTGTGTATTATACCCGTGAATAGGCTGGGGGCTGGGGGCCTTGGGGATGTGAATGTATATGTGTCTGTCTGTCCTAGAGTGTCGGACTGTGTGTGTCTGTATGAGTGTGTGTGTCTATCTGTGTTTGTGTGGTTATGTGTGTCTATCTGTACGTGGCTGTCTGTCTATATGTGGATATGCATGTCCATCTATGTGTGGGTGTGTCTGTTTGTCTATGTGTGTTGGTGTCTGGTTATGTATGGGTGGGTGTTTAGGTGTGTGTGCAGGTATGTATATCTATCTGTGTGTGTGTGTGTGTGTGTGTGTGCGCGCATGTGTGTGCTTGTGTGTGTATGTATGTTTGTGTCCCTGTTTATATGTATGTGTCTCCATTTGTGTGTGTCCCTGTTTATATGTGTGTGTGTGTGTCTGTGTGTATGTGTGTGTGTGTGTGTGTGTCCCTGTTTATGTGTGCACGTGTGTTCCTGTTTGTGTGTGTGTGTGTGTCCCTGTTTCTGTGTGTGTGTGTATCTGTGTGTGTGTGTGTGACCCTCTTTGTGTGCGTGTGTGTGTGTGACTGCTTGTTTATGACTGGTTACTGATGTGAACAGTTTCTCTCTCTTGCTCCCAGTTCTCTGTTCTTTCACAGAAGGCAGAGGTTGGAAAAATACAGTAAACTGTCACCATGAAATAACCAATTAATCAGCTTCCACTGGCCAACACAATCCTTGTGACGAAAGCTAACAGTGAGTGACATGTCAGTGATTTCTGTAAGATTGATGTTCCCCTCTCCTGACTGTATCCCTTCAGAGACCTATTCATCAACACAAATACTCCCTCCCACTCCTCCAATAATGGTTAAAGGTAACATGCATTTGCCACAATATCACCAGCATGCATTTACAATGGAGCCAGACACAGAACCTGGAGTTGCTGTACACAGCAAGATCCCATCATCACATCTACACGACAGAGCAATGGTGACTAAGGTGCTTGCCCGAAGGGAAAGAGAGAAACAGAACAACTTTCAAAAATATTAAAGGGACAATTTCTTCCCATCTCCCTCAATCCCACCTCCCCACCATCTCCCTCAATCCCACCCCCCCACCATCTCCCCATATCTTTCAATCTAAGCGAATGATGAGAGTAAGCAGTCAGCCTATGTACAGACGTGCTCCAGTATGTTAGTTGCCATCTTTACATTTCTGACAGTGTGGTATCAACCTAGCTTGGACTAGTTAACTAAAGCCCACTCTCTCTCTCTGCTGGACACTTGCTCTGTTTTAAAGCAGCAACTGCAGATTTAACCAGCACAGAGCAGATGAGTTCACAGCAATAAACAGGGAGGCCTTGGTGATGTGTGTGATGGGGACAATGTAGAGGGAGCTTTACTCTGTATCTAACCCCGTGCTGTACCTGTCCTGGGAGTGTTTGATGGGGACAGTGTAGAGGGAGCTTTACTCTGTATCTAACCCCGTGCTGTACCTGTCCTGGGAGTGTGTGATGGGGACAATGTAGAGGGAGCTTTACTCTGTATCTAACCCCGTGCTGTACCTGTCCTGGGAGTGTTTGATGGGGACAGTGTAGAGGAAGCTTTACTCTGTATCTAACCCCCGTGCTGTACCTGTCCTGGGAGTGTTTGATGGGGACGGTGCAGAGGGAGCTTTACTCTGTACCTAATCCCGTGCTGTACCTGTCCTGGGAGTGTTTGATGGGGACAGTGTAGACGGAGCTTTACTCTGTATCTAACCCCGTGCTGTACCTGTCCTGGGAGAGTTTGATGGGGACAGTGTAGAGGGAGCTTTACTCTGTATCTAACCCCGTGCTGTACCTGTCCTGGGAGTGTTTGATGGGGACAGTGTAGAGGGAGATTTACTCTGTATCTAACCCCATGCTGTATCTGTCCTGGGAGTGTTTGATGGGGACAGTGTAGAGGGAGCTTTACTCTGTATCTAACCCCGTGCTGTACCTGTCCTGGGAGTGTTTGATGGGGACAGTGTAGAGGGAGATTTACTCTGTATCTAACCCCGTGCTGTACCTGTCCTGGGAGGGTTTGATGGGGACAGTGTAGAGGGAGCTTTACTCTGTATCTAACCCCGTGCTGTCCCTGTCCTGGGTGTGTTTGATGGGGACAGTGTAGAGGGAGCTTTAATCTGTATCTAACCCCGTGCTGTACCTGTCCTGTGAGTGTTTGATGGGGACAGTGTAGAGGGAACTTTACTCTGTATCTAACCCCGTGCTGTACCTGTCCTGGGAGTGTTTGATGGGGACAGTGTAGAGGGAACTTTACTCTGTATCTAACCCTGTGCTGTACCTGTCCTGGGAGTGTTTGATGGGGACAGTGTAGAGGGAACTTTACTTTGAATTAATCCCCATGCTGTACCTGTCCTGGGAGTGTTTGATGGGGACAGTGTAGAGGGAGCTTTACTCTGTATCTAACCCCGTGCTGTACCTGTCCTGGGAGTGTTTGATGGGGACAGTGTAGAGGGAGCTTTAATCTGTATCTAACCCCGTGCTGTACCTGTCCTGTGAGTGTTTGATGGGGACAGTGTAGAGGGAACTTTACTCTGTATCTAACCCCGTGCTGTACCTGTCCTGGGAGTGTTAATTGTAAATTCCAGACTGGGTGCTCTGTCATTGTGGATACAGGGCACCACCTGCAGAAATAAATCTGATGGAATCTGCTTCTGTTGATTGAATCTTTCCAGGAGATTAAGAGGTGATTTTTTTCCACTCTATCCAGTAAATGTCACATAGCTGAAACAATAACAGAAAAAAGCATCACAATCACTCAGAGAAATAGGGAACCAGGTCGGTGAGTGAAGAGGTTTCTGCTCATTTCAGGGGAATCTGTGCAGCACCAGCCCACTCACAACCCATGAAGGAGAGGGTCAGAGAGCACTGGGATTAAGGAGAGGGTCAGAGGGCACTGGGGTTAAGGAGAGGGTCAGCAAGCACTGGGGTTAAGGAGAGCATCAGCGAGCACTGGTGTTAAGGAGAGGGTCAGCGAGCACTGGGGTCAAGGGGAGGGTCAGCGAGTACTGGGGTCAAGGGGAGGATCAGCGAGCACTGGGGGTAAGGAGAGGGTCAGCGAGCACTGGGGTCAAGGGGAGGGTCAGCGAGCACTGGGGTCAAGGGGAGGGTCAGCGAGCACTGGGGTTAAGGTGAGGGTCAGCGAGCACTGTGGTTAAGGTGAGGGTCAGTGAGCACTGGGGTTAAGGAGAGGGTCAGTGAGCACTGGGGTTAAGGGTAGGGTCAGCGAGCACTGGGGTTAAGGAGAGGGTCAGCGAGCACTGGGGTTAAGGGGAGGGTTGAGCAATAAGGAAGCCACTCGTCTGGTTATTGTGTATCTGAGTGTCTGCTCCTGTACAACACAGAGCAGGGAAAGGGAACCATTCAGTCCCATCTGCTACAGCCCCTGGGTAGCTCATGCAATTTCAGGAAGTGAGATTTAGCAACAGTAAAATGCAGTTAGAACGTTCCCTATTAAATGTGCAGGAATTGTGGGTGAGTCTTGGCACAATCATTTGCAAATTGTAAATTTGTGTGTTTTTAAACTCAGAGCATTGATTAGGAACAAATACCATGTGGACCCTACTCCTGGGACAGATCTAACCACTTTAAATGGGGAAGGAATAGGACAGGAGATTGGAGGCTCGATGTGTAGTTCCAAAAGGCTCAGTCTGTCTTCTTTCCAATTAATAGATGCATAATCAGTCCCCTGGTTTCATTTTATCTGTATTACAATCACTTTTGTCTCATGAATATTTAATGAGAGGTTGCATCTCAATGAGACAGGGTGTTAGGTTGCAGCTTAAAGCCTCTCTGATCCGAGGCAGCAGGAGACTTGGCAACCACTTCTGTTGAAATGAAAAAGATATTAAAAAGTAATTTGAGTGCACCAGCCATGCACTTTGGGTGAATGTTCTGGGTGTGCGTTAGAATTCACGCATGGTCTGTTATCGCTCAGTAAGTGTGGCAATGCTTTTCATCAACTTGGTGTACGTGCTGAAGGTTTCAAATAGAGGCTGTGCGGAACTAACAGTCTTTCGCTGAATCTTATGTTCATCAAAGCGGGAGTTCCAACCTGCGAGACCTGCTCCAGCAGCATCACAATTCCCAGCGTCTCTCAGAGTGAGATCACCAACCATGGGCTAAAAGTTTCACAGCACAAGCTGCCTAAATATTATCAAGACTGAAGCCCTGGACTCCAACCCCCAATAAAATGTCTCTCCTCCTGCCGCTAGCTCCATCCCTCCCTCCGGTCTCTGTCTCACAGTGAACCAGGCTGTTTGCAATCTTACAGCACTCAAACCCGATGTTGGGTTTCCTGCTCCATAATCTCTCCATCACCAACACCGCTCTGCTGCTAGCTCAGTAACTTGGGCTGATTCTACCCCCACTTCAGCTCGTCTGCTGCCCAAATCCTCATTCCATCTTCTTTGTTATACCAAAACTCAACTATTCTAGGGGCTCCCGGCCAGCGTCCCAGCTTCCATAAACTTCCACAACTCTGCTGCCTGGATCCTGACTCACATCAAGTCCTGCTACCACCCCCAACCACCGCCCCCCCCCATTCCCCCTCCCCACCACCCTCACCCTGCTCACGGACCTACACTGGCTCCCAGTTTGGCATCACCTCAATTTTAAAACACTCATTTTTTGTTTTCAAATCTGTCCCCGGCCTCACCCCCTCTCTATGTCTGTAATCCCCGCCAGTCCCACACCCCTCCGGGTTCTCAGACCTGCTCCAATCCGGCCTCTTGAGCATCCCTGATTTTAATCGCCCCCACCATTGGCAGCTGTGCCTTCAACTGCCTGAGACCCTAAACTCCGGAATTCGCTCCCTAAAGCCATCAGCCTCTTGATCCTTCTTTAAGGCTCTTTTAAGTCTACCTCAGTTAGTCACCTGTCCTAATATCTCAACTAACCTGTCAATATATATTGTCCAGACTGGCCGACAGTCTATAGTGTGAGGTGTGTGGAGATGGCTGATAGCTGTGTACCTATCCACTGTCACCTAGTTAGTGTTATCAGGCCCAGAGAGGGAAGCAAGTGACCAAAAATGAAAGACAGAGTTTCAAACAGCACCAGTGTTAACCTGTCAGTAAATATTCTGTCTGAATCTACTCATAGGAAGCATGTTGGAGACATCTCGGAGTGAGCGAGCTGCACTGCAACAATACCTGGGAAAGGCAGCAGGGGTGACGCTGTCAGGAGTGAGGGAGGAGGCTCCAGTTGAGTGTTGAGTGTTTGGAAGGTTAAAGCTGATCTGTGTGTGAGAAGAGTAACTCAGGGTAAGCAGAAGCAAGAGCAATGGGTACATAAATAAAAACAAAAAAACTGCGGATGCTGGAAATCCAAAACAAAAACAGAATTACCTGGAAAAACTCAGCAGGTCTAGCAGCATCGGCAGAGAAGAAAAGAGTTGACGTTTCGAGTCCTCATGACCCTTCGACCGAACTCAGACCTGCTGAGATTTTCCAGGTAATTCTGTTTTAGCAATGGGTACGTATCCATTTCTGCACCTGCTCAGAGTTACCGCAAAGCTACACAGAGACAGACTTGGGTGTTGCTGAAAAAAGAGACATGCTGCTGAAGCTTTTCATCTTGCACTCATCATGACAGATGCAAGAATACCAATAATAAAGGGAACAACAATTTACACTGTATTAGAAGAGAGTGCTGATTGTTGGCAAGTGGGCTCTGATTGGTAGAGGCATTGCCATGGTGAATGCAGCATGGAGCAGTTAATTGCCAAGCTTTTGTTCAAATTCAAACCAGGCAACTCTGATTGGTCAAGGCGTTGTCATGGGGAATGAACCAGGGAATGGCTGTCCCCCCGAGCTTTTGTTTGTTTGAAAAAGGTGAAATGTGTGGAATGCTCCTCCTGTCTGCAAAGGAAAGGGCCCTGTGTGAATATATGCAGCTCCTAGCACGCATAAGTGAGCCACACTGTGAACTGATAATCTTAATTTGGTTGTCAGTGTAATTCTTAACACAATCAGGATTGTTTAGCAAGTGTTGTCCAATCACAGAATCACATCTAATGTTGGACACTGTGTTCTGAGTTTTGCAAGCAGGGGCTGGTTGAGTACGGTCAGTACCTTGCCCATTGTGAACAGCCGAAGTGACATGCTGTTTGATGTGATCCTCCTGTCAGTGGGACGAACAGCCTACATACCTGGCATCACACTGGCACTGAAATTCATATACACAATACTCATTTGTGTGATAGGCAGAACGTCTTTTTGGCTTGTTGCTAGCATCCTGTTAGTGGTGAATACCACTCGTGTTGCTACTGCATAGTAGCAGCGTGAAACAGCTGGCTTCACCTGTTGCTCACATTTTTGAGACACCTGAGGTAGACTGGGCACTTTTCAGGACCGAAAGTGACGGCCTTAGGCCTGTTCATGCGCTTGCGTGATACACAGCGGGAAATAATCCAATCAGGGTAGTCGTTATCTCGCGGGATGTTATTGAAGCCCCTATTTCAGCAACAAGTTTGCATGGTGAGCAGATAACTCGGGTCCTATTTATGAGGTTGCCAATGAGACCAATCTTACAGTGTGTGGAACTGTAGGAATCCCAACGCATGTATTGACCAGTGAAGGTGGGTTTGCGGTAGATGGTGGCAAAGAAACCCCTGGCAGATTTCTCATCTAGGGCGTCAAGGAAGGAGAGTTAATTTGACTGCTCCATTTCAAAGGTGAATTTGAGCGCAGGATGGAGTCCATTAAGACATGTAAGGAAATTATTACACGCAGCTACGGGTTTAAATATAGCAAATGTGTCATCCACATATTGGAAATATATGAGGGGTAGGAGGTTGGGTGTCATTCCATCAAAGACACATTTCTCATGGAAACTGACAAAGATGTTTGTGAGAGCTGAGACTAGACAGGATCCCATGGCAACACCGTCTATTTGGCCATACATGGTGCTGTTAAAAATGAATTCAACTGCACGAGTTGCTGAGTTCATAAGTTCAATGAATACAGATTCCAAAAATGGTGACGGGTCTAGGTCTTCATGATATAGTGACGTGGACCAAGTGCCTGTGGCTTCCTTGAGCAGCACATTGACAAATAAGCTAGCAATGTCGAACGAGCACATGGACACAGCATTGCTATCACTATACAAGTCCTGTATGGTCTTCACAAATATAAAGGAAGCTTTCACTGTCTATGTAGAAAACTTGATCAAACATTTGTGTGTAGCAATTCGCCCAACCATTTGGCCAATTCAGGTTGTGTAGAACTGGTCATAGATAAGAGGGTATAGAGGGACAACACTTTTCTGTCTTGCGCAGCCCATACATACGCAGACACAGTGAACCGTGAGGATGAATCCTATCATAAATACCAACCGGCAGCTCGTTGCTCTTACACAAGTCCAGGAAGCATTTCTGTAACTTGCTTTTGAGTGAGGCTGTCTGGTCTTGCTGAGCGGCAGGTCCAATGGATACGAGTTTAGACCCATCATTAAGAACGGTGAGTATTTTGTTAATAGAGTCACACTTGTTAAGGATGACTATTCCAGTCCCTTTGTCGGGTTTACAGGTATGTATGTCTGGGTTGGCTTCGAGTCCTCGTAATGCTATCAGACACTGGGGAGAGGTGCCAGACAAAGTGCCGTTCAAAAACTCTTCAACAGCAAATCAGACGATGGAAGAGTGTGTGTCTCACCGGCTGTGAGAGCAGAAGAAAGCTGCAGCAGCAAAGTGGTCCTGGCCATCACCGTTCGACACATCACCAAAATCTGACCACCAGCCCACCAAGATCAAATGGACAATGACGGCACCCATGGTCCCCACATAAACAAAGTCCCGTGCAGGCTTCGACCAGGGCCTACTTGCCAAGTCCTGTGGCGATGGAGAATTGGGCTGTGAACCGACAAGTCCCTAGTCAAAGATCTGCACATAGGGGATAGATGCACGAGGGTGGCTGGATACAGGTGCTGGGACAGGGGTGTCTTTGCACAGCAGCATTTGTGACTGAGCACTTCTTTTCAATATACTGCCTGCTCACTCCAAAGAGGGAGGGGCCTGGTAAAGTTGCCCTAAAAATAGATGTCTCACTTTCTCCCGGCTGGGAGGCTGTACCCTGCGAGATTCCCGTCTTCGCGGTCAAAGAAAGAAAGAAAGCCCCCTTTCCTGGAGAGGGGCCGCTGAAGGAAGAAGCAAGTGGACACACCTTCTACTGGAAAGGAAATGTTGACAGTGACCCTTGTGGCCATGGAGTTGGTTTTGCTATCCGTAATAGGATCTTGAATACAGTGCCAGAACTCCCCAATTAAATAAATGAAGGACTCATGGCACTTCACCTACAGCTCAACCAACATCAGTGCGCCACCATCATCAGCACTTATGCCTCAACCCTTGGCCCAGTGAAGATGTTAAGGAAAAGTTCTATTCTGACCTTGATGAAGTCAATGCTGCTATTCCAAAAGAAGAAAAGATCATTCCTCTGGGGGACTTTAATGCCAGGATTAGCCGCAACTCCAACGCCTGAAATGGAGCCATTGGGAACAACGGGATGGAAAAGCCAAAGCAAATGGTGTCCTCCTGCAAACAAAGTGTGTTCAGCATGGCCTCATTATAGCAAACGCCTTCTTTCACCAGAAGGACAAGAAAAAACACTGAAGCCATCCGAGATCAAAACTTTGACACTTCCTGGATTACATCATTGGTTGGGTAGACCAGACCTAAATGATGTCTGTATCACTTGATCATTGTGGGGGACTGATGCTTGCAGCTCAGACCATAGGCTTGTTAAATTGGTGATGAACATCCACCTATCACCGAGACATCACAAGATCCAAAAGTCCAAGAGGAAGAAGATAAATGTCATGGACCGAAAGAAGGAATTCCAAGTGAAGCACAAACCAATGTTGAAAATCTTCACACATCTAACTCAATTTCAAAACAGTTGGATCAAATAAAATCAGCTGTACTCGACTCCAGTGCCCAGACCATTGGGTTCAAGCATTGTTGTCTCCAGGACAGGTTCGACGAAAACAATGCCGAAATGTGTGACTTGGAACAAAAAGAAGCAGCTTGCATTGCTTAGTAGAACAACCCAAAAGGTCTCTCAAGTCAAGAAGGCACCATTCCAACAGCTCAAGGCTAACGCCCAAAGACAAATCTGGAAGATAAAGGCTATGTGGATGGGAAGAGAGAGCCTGAGAGATCCAGCTATAGGCTGACCATCATGATATGTGAAGCTTTTATGAAGCCACAAGGATCACCTATAGACCAATGTCAAATGGACAAAATCCCCATCGCTCATAGGATAGTGTTTCTCTTCTCAAGGATAAAAATGTTATCCATCAACATTGGAAAGAACATTTGGAGTATCTCCTCAACTGTGAATCCACAGTGGCAGCTCCCCCCAGTACCCTGGGAAATACCTCGATTGTTTCCACAGCATGATTCATCTCCTTTCCTGAAGATAGTTACAATTGTCACAGTCCTGAGTCATGGAGACAGAATCTTTGGATGAACCACCATCAATGAGAGAGCTGCAAAAAGCAATCAAGAGGATGAAAAGTATAGAATCGATGGTATTCCAGCTGAGGTCTTCAAAGCTTATTCTCACATTGAGACTCCACGCACTCATCCTATGGATTTGGGAGGAAAAAGAACTCCCTGTCCCCATGACTCAGGACTGTGATAATTGTAACTATCTTCAGGAAAGGAGATGAATCATGCTGTGGAAACGATCGAGGTATTTCCCCCGTGTCCACGCAGGGAAAATCCTGACATGCACTCCTGAATCCTAAATGTCTTGTGGGCGAGGAAATCCTCCCAGATCCATTGGGGCTTTAGACCTTCCACAGGAACCTCTGACATGGGGCTGGATTTTATGGCCCCACACCAGGCAGTTTTTGGTGGGGATGGGGGGGGGGATCTATATAAGATATGATGGTGGCTAGCCCACCACTTCCCTGCCCATCCCCGATCTGGTCCCAAAATTACGGTAGGCAGGCAGGTACCAAAAGAATTAACAGGCAATTGAACTTGTTGCCAAGCCAATCGACTGATACCTGGGATCAAGGGGTTGTCTTATGAGGTAAGGCTGGATGGGCTGGGCTGTACCCACTGGACTTTAGAAGAATGAGAGGTGATCTTACTGAAACATAAGATCCTGAGGGGTCTTGACAGGGTAGCTGCTGAATGGATGTCTCCTCTGATGGGAGAGACCAGAACTAGGGGGTCACTGTTTAAAAATAAGGGGTCTCCCCTTTAAGACAGAGATGAGGAGAAATTTTTCTCTCAGAGGGTTGTGAGTCTTTGGAGCACTCTTCCTTGGACAGTGGTGGAGGCAGAGTCATTGAATATTTTTAAGGCCGAGGTAGATAGATTCTTGACTAATAAGCGAGTCAAAGGTTATCGGGGGTAGGTGGGAATGTTGGAGGCCACAATCAGGTCAGCCATGAGCTTAATGAATAGCAGAGCAGGCTCAAGGGGCTGAATGGCCTATTCCTGCTCCTAATCCATATGTTCATAAGCTTTAATAAAGAGAGATATGGCAGGGTCCCATGGAATGCACATCCTGTGCCGTGTGAGAACTCCAGGATGTTTCCCATGTTCCGGACTACCACGGGAGCAGGAAATGTTGTCAGTTGGTGGAGCTTGTGGTGGTTCATCCGTGAGGATGTGTATCATAGATAACACGTTTTAGGAGCTGGTGACCCTGCAGTTTAAGAAAGTGCGGACAGAGGCGCTGAGTGACTGCCAGACAGATAAAAAAAAGAGCAGGCAGTTAGTTCATGGCCTCTGAGAGCATCATGGTCTCTCAGCAGTATTCAGTCCTGAATGAGAGAGAAGGTTCTTGTGGGGATTGCTGCCACAGCACCATGGGTAACTCACCTGTACAGGGAGGATCTACAACAGCGTCAAGGGCTAAGGGGGTGCAGGCATGAAAGTGGAGTTACCACTACAATCAGATCAACAGTGAACTTATTGAAAGACAGAGTGGGCTCGATGGCTCAAATGGCCTATTCCTGCTCCTATTTCTTATGTTGTCATTATGCCCCCCGCCCCACACACCACCCCACCCCTCCCACCTCCACCAGACAAATCCAAGGAAAATGTCGAGAACAACACCAGGAACTCTTCATTGCATTCACCAAAGCATCTGACTCAGTAAATCACAACGCTCTGTGGATTTTGCTTCAAAGATTCTGAAAATCCAAAAGAAACTTCTTCACAATCCTGCAATTGCTTCATGATGATATGTCTGCAACTGTTTTGAGTGAGAGACCTGAAGCAGTTGCCTTCAAAAAACCTGGACCAGTGACAAGCAAGACCGTCTGATAGCCCCATACAATTTACAATCTACTTGGCAATGCCTATTCACCTCATCAAAGATCACTGCCCTCTAGTGTCAGCAGTAAATACCACCTACATGGAAAACTCTTTAACCTCAGTTACCTCTGTGCCAAAACGAAACTGACCATCAGAGGTATACATGATCTACAGTTTGTGGATGACTGCAGTATCATTGCCCATTCTGCACCAGATTTGCAAGTCACTGTCGATCTCTTCAATTTTGCAACAAGAAACTCTCTGCCCTTTTGAATGTTGCCCAAACAAAACTCATATGTCAACCCAAACCTGGTCAGCCAAATATTCCACCTCCCACATATATTGAAGGAGAGACTCTGCAATATGCTGAGCACTTCCCACAGGTTGGCAGCCACCTCCCTCAAAAGGCCACCATTAATGAGGAGGTCCAACATCGGATGGGCTATGCTAGCTCAGCCCTCTACAAAATACTGCAGGGAGTGTTTGACAACAAAGACCTCCACAAGTCAACAAAAGCTGTAGTGTACAGAGCAGTTGTTGTCCTGTACTCCAGTGAGATCTGGACTGTGTATCAGTGACACATAAGAGCACTGGAGAAATTCCATCTGCAATGCTCCTGTCAAACCAGTGAGAGGACTGTTGAACAAACACTAGCGTCCTTCTTGAAACCAGCTCCACAAGCATTCGTGCAAAACCCCTGAAAAATCAACTTCGACGGACTGGACGCTGTGTCCGGGTGGCTGAAAACCGTCTCCCCACAAGGTCCTGTT